>NC_061509.1:139518635-139521135 GCF_022539505.1 Lolium rigidum | reverse complement strand
GCTAAACGGACGTTTCTCCGAGCAACGGCGCTTGTTCCCGCCAACAGACGGGAACGGCGCTTTCTGCTCGGGTCACGCTTCGCAGCTAACGTAACGCTAAACGGGACGCTTCGAAGGCAACGGCGCTTGTTCCTCGCCAATAGACGGGAACGTGCGCTTTCTCTGTTCGGGTCACGCCTCGCGCAACGTAACGCTAAACGGGACGTTCTCGGAAGGCACGGCGCTTTGTTCCCCGCCAATAGGGCGGGAACGTGCGCTTTCTTACGCCACGTCACGCCTCGCGGCAACGATATACGCTGCCGTGGAGCGGGCGTAGTCGGCTGTGGGAATAACCCCGGCGCCAACAGGAGGGATGCCACCTCCTCAATATACCTGGGGAACTTAGCCCCCTGGGACCCCTGCCCGCCAGCTTCGTGAAGGAGCCCTACATCGTTGTCGCGGGCAGAGAAAATGGCTATTTCTGCCGCGGCAAGCGATTTTCTGCCAGGCTTAGCCGTTTTTAGCCGGTATCGTGGTTTTAGCTGCCGCGCCATGGTTTTTCACCGTATCTCGACCGCCGCGCGCCCACCCGACTATCGTTAGACGCTTCCGACGCCGGCCCGACTTAGCCGCTTTTTGCCTGCATCGTTGCTTTGGCTGCCGCGCCATGGTTTTTCACCGGATCCGACCGCCAGCGCTCCACCCGACTTATACTTCACCGTGTCGCTAGACGCTTTCCGACGCCGGTCCGACTTAGCCGCTTTTTAGCCCGCACCGCCGCTTTGGCTGCCGCGCCATGGTTTTTCACCGTATCCGACCGCCAGCGCTGCCCACCCGACTATACTCCACCGTGTCGTTAGACGATTTCCGACGGCCGTCCGATTTAGCCGCTTTTAGCCTGCATCGCCGTTTTGGCTGCCGCGCCATGGTTTTTCACCGTATTTCGACCGCCGCGCACCACCCGACCATACTCCACCGTGTCGTTAGACGATTTCCGACGCCGCCCGACTTAGCCGCTTTTAGCCCGTACTGTCGCTTTACTGCCGCGCCATGGTTTTTCACCGATTTCGACCGCTGCGCGCCACCCGACTATACTCCACCGTGTCGCTAGACGATTTCCGACGCCGGCCCGACTTAGCCGCTTTTAGCCCGCACCGTCTGCTTTGGCTGCCGCGCCATGGTTTTTCACCGCATTTCGACCGCACGCTTCACCCGACTATACTCCACCGTGTCGTTAGACGATTTCCGACGCCGGCCCGACTTAGCCGTTTTTAGCCCGCATCGCCGCTTTGGCTGCCGCGCTATGGTTTTTCACCAGATCCGACCACCGCGCGCCCACCCGACTATACTCCACCGTGTCGTTAGACGATTTCCGACGCCGGCCCGACTTAGCCGCTTTTAGCCCGTACCGTCGCTTTGGCTGCCGCGCCATGGTTTTTCACCGTATTTCGACCGCCGCGCGCCCACCCGACTATACTCCACCGTGTCGCTAGACGATTTCCGACGCCGGCCCGACTTAGCCGTTTTTAGCCCGTACCGCCGTCTTGGCTGCCGCGCCATGGTTATTCACCGCATTTCGACCGCCGCGCGCCCACCCGACTATACTCCACCGTGTCGTTAGACGATTTCCGACCTCGGCCCGACTTAGCCGTTTTTAGCCTGCACCGTCGCTTTGGCTGCCGCGCCATGGTTTTTCACCGTGATTCGACCGCCGCGCGCCCACCCGACTATACTCCACCGTGTCGTTAGACGATTTCCGACGCCGGCCCGACTTAGCCGTTTTTAGCTCCGCATCGTCGCTTTTGCTGCCGCGCCATGGTTTTTCACCGTATCCGATCCGCCGCTGCGCCCACCCGACTATACTCCACCGTGTCGTTAGACGCATTTCCGACGCCGGCCCGACTTAGCCGTTTTAGCCCGCATCGTCGCTTTGGCTGCCGCGCTATGGTTTTTCATCAGATCCGACCGCCGCGCGCCCACCCGACTATACTCCACCGTGTCGTTAGACGATTTCCCGACGTCGGCCCGACTTAGCCGTTTTGAGCCCGTACCGCCGCTTTGGCTGCCGCGCCATGGTTTTTCACCGTATTTTCGACCGCCGCGCGCCCACCCGACTATACTTCACCGTGTCGTTAGACGCTCCGACGTCGGCCCGACTTAGCCGTTTTTGCCCGTACCGCCGTTTCTAGGCTGCCGCGCCATGGTTTGTGCTCACCGCATCCGACCGCCGCGCCCACCCGACTATACCCCACCGTGTCGTTAGACGATTTCCCGACGTCGGCCCGACTTAGCCGTTTTTAGCCCGTACCGTCGTTTATGCTCGCCGCGCCATGAGTTTGCCACCAGTAGTTCGACCGCCGCGCGCCCACTCCGACTATACTCCACCGTGTCGCGAGACGACTTCCGACGTCGGCCCGGACTGCAGGCCGTTTTTTGCCCGCACCGTCGTTTTGGCACGCGCGCTGCCATGGTTTTTCACACGCATTTCGACCGCCGCGCCCACCCGACTATACTCCACCGT
>NC_061509.1:139473738-139518535 GCF_022539505.1 Lolium rigidum | reverse complement strand
AACATCTTCAAGAGATTTCAGTTTTAACTTTATCAACAGGGGTATTCCAAATAAACTCTCAATAATGCAACTAGCTTCTAATGCAGGAGTACTTAGGAAGTCACCTTTTGCGAGACTATCAAGAACATATCTATTCCAGCTAGAGATTCCAACATAAAAATTCCTGAGTAAAATAATGGTGGAGTGTTTCTTAGTGCATCTATTATGGGCATCGCTAATTCTATACCAAGCATCTCTCAAACATTCTCCCCCTCGTTGCTTAAACGTACGAACTTCAACTTCAGGATTACTCATTTTAGTAGTAGTAAATAAAGCAAACTAGATAAAGTAAATGCAAGTAAACTAATTTTTTTTGTGTTTTTGATATAGCAAACAAGATAGCAAGTAAAGTAAAACTAGCAACTAATTTTTTTGTATTTTGATTTAGTGCAGCAAACAAAGTAGTAAATAAAACTAAGCAAGACAAAAACAAAGTAAAGAGATTGAGAAGTGGAGACTCCCCTTGCAACGTGTCTTGATCTCACTCAGGCAACGGCGCCGTAAATTCAGCTTGATGGCGTGTAACTCACACGTTCGTTGGGAACCCCAAGAGGAAGGTATGATGCGCACAGCAGCAAGATTTCCCTCGAGAAAGAAACCAAGGTTTATCGAACCAGGAGGAGCCAAGAAGCACGTTGAAGGTTGATGGCGGCGGGATGTAGTGCGGCGCAACACCGGGGATTCCGGCGCCAACGTGGAACTCGCACAACACAACCAAAGTACTTTGCCCCAACGAAACAGTGAGGTTGTCAATCTCACCGGCTTGCTGTAACAAAGGATTAACCATATTGTGTGGAAGATGATTGTTTGCGTGAAAACAGTAGAACCGTATTGCGGTAGATTGTATTTCGAGTAAAGAGAATTGGACCGGGGTCCACAGTTCACTAGAGGTGTCTCTCCCATAAGACAAACAGACATGTTGGGTGAACAAATTACGAGTTGGGCAATTGACAAATAAAGAGGGCATGACCATGCACATACATATTATGATGAGTATAGTGAGATTTAATTGGGCATTACGACAAAGTACATAGACCGCCATCCAACCGCATCTATGCCTAAAATGCCACCTTCAGGTTATCATCCGAACCCCCTCCAGTATTAAGTTGCTAACAACAGACAATTGCATTAAGTATTGCGCGTAATGTAACTAGTGACTACATCCTTGAACATAGCACCAATGTTTTATCCCTAGTGGCAACAACACATCCGTAACCTTAATGGTTCTTGTCACTCCTCCAGATTCACGGAGACATGAACCCACTATCGAGCATAAATACTCCCTCTTGGAGTTACTAGCATCAACTTGGCCAGAGCATCTACTAATAACGGAGAGCATGCAAGATCATAAACAACACATAGACATAGCTTTGATAATCAACATAACAAGTATTCTCTATTCATCGGATCCCAACAAACGCAACTTATAGAATTACAGATAGATGATCTTGATCATGTTAGGCAGCTCACAAGATCCGACAATGATAGCACAATGGGGAGAAGACAACCATCTAGCTACTGCTATGGACCCATAGTCCAGGGGTAGACTACTCACACATCACTCCGGAGGCGACCATGGCGGCGTAGAGTCCTCCGGGAGATGATTCCCCTCTCCGGTAGGGTGCCGGAGGCGATCTCCTGGATCCCCCGAGATGGGATCGGCGTTGGTGGCGTCTCTGGAAGGTTTTTCGTATCGTGGCTCTCGGTACTGGGGGTTTCGTCACGGAGGCTTTAAGTAGGCGGAAGGGCAAGTCAGGAGGCGGCACGAGGGGCCCAGACCATAGGGCCGCGCGGCCAGGCGGCGGGCCGCGCCGCCCTATGCTCGGCTGCCTCGTGGCCCCTCTTCGTCTCGTCTTCGGACTTCCGGAAGCTTCGTGGCAAAATAGGACCCCGGGCGTTGATTTCGTCCAATTCCGAGAATATTTCCTTACTAGGATTTCGAAACCAAAAACAGCAGAACAAAGAATCGGCACTTCGGCATCTTGTTAATAGGTTAGTTCCAGAAAATGCACGAATATGACATAAAGTGTGCATAAAACATGTAGATAACATCAATAATGTGGCATAGAACATAAGAAATTATCGATACGTTGGAGACGTATCACCTCTTTTGTTAGCAACAAGGGTCTTTGGGACCCAAATAGACCAAGCAACATAACCATCATATGGACCAACATACTTAGCATAAACATCACCATAATAATCTTTAAAGAGAACATAGTGAGGATTATCTATTCCCGCACCATCATCATTAATGGTGTTGCCCTTTCGGGGTTCACCATTAGCTTTCTCATGTGCGGGCTTGGTCTTTTTCTTGTTTGCCTTTTTAGCCTTGGAATTAAAACCAAGTCCCTCCTTCCCATTGTTTGACCTTTGCTTACTCAAAAGATCATCCAAGGAAAGTTTACTTTGGGGAGAGGAGGTCCTAGCAAGTTCATCTTTCAACCTAGCATTTTCCTCAATAACATTTGCATGATCACATGAAGGGGTAGAGGAGCTAGGCACATCATATGAGGCAAGCCTAATTTGAAGTTGCTCATAAGACTTGGATAAGAGAGTGTATTCACTCTTCAAAGCTTTGTGAGCTTTGTCTAGTTCATCTAGACCTTTCACAAGTTTCTCATGATCAACCTCAAATTGGGCCTTTTCCTTTTTAAGCACTTTAGACTTAGCCCTAGCAAGATCTCTAGCTTTTGTGAGCTTGTTAATTTTATCTTGAGGCTCTTCAAGAGTTTCTAGCCTCTCTTCAAGAGAAGCTATAGTTTCTTGACTTTCCTCAAGAGCATTTTTAAGAGCATGGATTTCAAGAGAGTCTTCTCTCTCTATTTGACCCTTTTTCTCAAGCATATCACTTTGTTGAGCTATACGAACCATGAGGCTAGAAACATGCTTCTTAGTGTTACCTTGTAGGTTAAGAATGAAATCATCAAACTCTAGCATTTCTTGTTTCACTTTTAGACTAGCATCATCAACCCCTAGATCACTAGATAAGTTAGGCATAGAGGGGTTAGGGGATGATACCTCGGAGGATTTAGCCATGAGGCAACTTTCTTCCTCCACATGAATGACCTCATTGGGGGATTCACTTGGTGATGAAGAGTTGGTGGAGAGGGAGGCAAGAGCGACCAATCCATTAGAGGTTTCATCTTCTTCATCATCAACATCATCATCTCCGGAGGTATACTCTTCTTGAGTTGATAGCACAATAGGTGTGTCCAAGGAGGACCTTGCCATGAAGCAGTGTGCATTCTTGATATGAGGGTTCTCATTGGGAGATTCAAAGAGAGATGAAGAGGGTGTGTTGGTGGTGACGATGGCGGCCAATTCCTTTGAGCTTTCTTCATCTTCATCATCACTAGAACTTTCAACTTCATCGGAAGAATATTCTTCCCTTGTTACTAGCACAACTCTTGAGGGCCTCTTGCCCTTCTTGGTCTTGTTGTTGTAGAACTTCTTGTTGAGGGGCTTTGAATATTTGCCCTTTGAGTCTTTGCTCTTGTCCTTGGGAATGAGCCTCCCATTATGAAGCTCTCTATTCTCATAGGGGCATTCGGCAATGAAGTGGCGCTTGTCATCACAATTGTAGCATGATCTTGTCTTTGGACCAAAGCTAGTGAACCCACTTTTGTTGTTCCTCTTGATGTTGTCTTCCTTGGCCTTGGAGGGATCAATCCAAAATGACTTTGCATGGAAGGCCATGTGGTCATGGTAGTGGCATTGCAAATCTTCCGGATAGGTCATGCTCCAAGATGCCCTATAAGATTCTTGAGGAATCACTTCATCAACGGAGTTGGCCACCAAGGCAAGGTTGGAACCTTTTGCCATCCCAAGAGCACGATTGCGAGAATCGAGAGAGGCTTCCTCAAGCACCTTGAGAGCTTGCATCTCGTGCACGACTTGTTGAGAGGTGAGAGAGGAATAGCATTCCCTCCCCACAAGAGTCTTGACATCAATGGGAACAAATGGCATCATGCATTCAATGTACTTCTCCTTGATCCAAGAGTCATTTATGTGGGAGGCACCAATAAGCCGGAAGGCATCGGCAACGGTGAGAAGTCTTCCATACATATCTTCATGATCTTCATCCGGTAGCCTCAAGAACCCTTCGGCTTTATTCTTGAGAGCATTATACTTGTTCCTCCTTGTGCTCTCACTTCCAATGCAACTAGCGGTCAAACCATCCCAAGCTTCCTTGGCGGTGGTGTAGTTCCGGACATGATGCAATTCCTTTGTCCCCACACTAGTTTGAATCATGTACAAGGCGGTGTTGTTGAGTTGACTATCAACCGCTTCTCTTCTTGTCAACTTGTCGGGGTTGTATGGCTTGAAGCCCTCCAAGATGATTCTCCATAATTCATTGGAGGCACTACAAACATGAGAGCGGAACTCAAATTGCCAAGTATCGAAATTCTCAATAGAAAACTTAGGTGGGTCGCCCCTAATGTTCAAATGGGGATGGGGAACCGGTATATCGGGTGATTGGAAAGGTGGAGGTACTCGATTGTAGCTCTCACTCCCATCGGTTCCCCTAGGAGATTTATTAGTGTTTAAGTTATCACCTTCCACGGGTTTGGTAGATGAGGGTAGGTCCGAAGACTCTCCCTTATCTAATGCACCCGTGTCTTTTACCTCTACACTAGGAGCCTTGGGAAGGGCCGGAGCCAAAAGCTCGGCAATCATCTTTTTCATGCTTTCCATTTGGGCTTCCATGGAGGACTTCAACGAATTGAAGTCTTCCATGGAGACCATCTTGGCGGCCCTTCCGAGGATTCCTCGTCCGGCATACTCTTAGGCGGTTAAGCCCGAAATAAGAGCCGAGGCTCGATACCAATTGAAAGGATCGTATGCCGCACCTAGAGGGGGGGTGAATAGGTGCTAACCAATTTTTAATTCTTTTTCAATTTAGGCTTGACACAAGAGGTAAATTCTCTAGATATGCAACTAAGTGAATTTACCTATATGACAAGGTTATCAACTAGGCAAGATATAGCTACGCAATATATGAGAGATAGAGTAGGATAGAGGTAACCGAGAGTGGAGCACGCGATGACACGGAGATGATTCCCGTAGTTCCCTTCCTTTGCAAGAAGGTACGTCTACGTTTGGAGGAGTGTGGTTGCTACGAAAGCCAAACCAACAGCCACGAAGGCTTCACTCGGATCTCCGGTGAGCAACGCCACGAAGGCCTAGCTCACTTCCACTAAGGGATTTCCTCGAGGCGGAAACCGGGCCTTTACAAGGTTCTTGGGGCACACATCCACAACCAAATTGGAGGCTCCCAAATCTGTTACAACACAACAATCAACAACAATACATCAACACAAATCAACTAGGGAACCAAATAGGAACACTAGCATGAGATCCCTCAAACAAGAGAGGGGGAAATGAAGAACGCTTCGGTGAGGATGTAGATCGGTGTCTTCTCCTTCGAATCTCCAAAAATCAAGAGCTTTGGTTGGGGGAGGAAGGAGATCTTGCAAATCTTGTGTTCTTGAGGTGGCTCTAATGGTGATGAAGCTTGGCAGATTTTTCTTGCAATGATTGAGCAACTTGTCCCTTTGGAGGAGAAAGCTATTTATATGGGTGGAGCTTTCGGATCTGACCGTTGGGGACGAAATCCACTAACACCGGAAGTTCCGGCCAGGATGGCGGAAGTTCCGGCTTCCACCGAAGTGCCGGCCACTCGGGCCGGAACTTCCGCCCTTGATAAAATACCTGCAAAGCAAATGAAGGGCGGAACTTGGGCGGAACTTCCGGTGGCCGGAAGTTCCGGCCAAGTTCCGGCCAAGTTCCGGAAATTGGCGAAAACCTTCATCGGACATTATCGAGCCACAAACTCGCAATTCGGAACTTGCCCGGAAGTTGGGCGGAAGTTCCGCTTGCCGAACTTCCGGCCAACTCCACCGGAACTTCCGGTCCTGAAGAGAAAACTGAGCACAGACTGCGCTGAGAAGCTTCTGCTGAAAAATGACAGGCCGGAACTTCCGCCAGATTAGGCCGGAACTTCCGCCAGATCCAGAAAACCTGCAGAACTTCAGAACATCAAAACCAATACATCGATCCAACATAATTTTCGATGGCTTGTACATGTCTACATCAACACACATAAAAATATACATAGTGTTGACGTCAAACACACAAAACCCAAAAGGGCGGGAAATGTTCTTTCAGGTAGTCCTTTTTTCTCTTCCCAAAGCTCGATTGCGAGATAAAATATTAAAACCTGTGGTGCGAGAAATGGTTGGATTAGAAGTTGTCGGGCCGTTAAAAGTGTTTAAGGAGTATAAAATCTGAAGTGACTTGTAATGCTATACCCACAAAAGGTAATTAGTCAAGAAGTCTTGAATGTATTAGCTAACCGGTTACATTTCCTTAGCCTGCAATAGATCAAAAGGATACTCAACTGGATGATTACATAGGAACAATAGGTGACAAAAAAAAATACATGGGAACATGATCAAATTAGGTTATGAAGACCTACATCAATCACATCAATGTTGAACGACATGTGTTGAATAGAAATTTAGTAAAACAATTATCTAAGGTGGCACATGGAATTAATTATTTGGAAATTTCGACAACTGAAAACATAATAATAATAGTGGTGGGACTATTAGAGTTTTTCTTAAGAGAGAACAAAACACATGTTAAAGTGATATTTTAATCGGGAACTCGAGCATCCGACCTGGCCTCGGCGTGGCCGGATCGGCGCCCCCATTGCCTCGTTGCTCATCATGTTGTTCAGCTTCTCCATTAGCGAGGCAACATAGATGGAAATACATGGACTAACATTGCTGAAAGAGTTAGTTTATAACTAAGAAAATCAGAAAGTTCCATGATTAGCGATTCTCGCCGGATAAAAATCAAGCTAAAATATCTAGCATACCTTCGAACACGATGCATACGTTATATAATATTCCAGCAAGAAGCGACGGCTTGGAGTGGTGATATACACGACGTTTATGTAGAGGAGCGCACATCTAATCTGTGATCGAGCTCTTTACCTGTTGAGATGGAAGATCTAAGAATTTATAACTGCTCCTTTTCGTCTTTGCTTGTTCAAATGAATAGTTGTGGCCAAAATCCATGAGCCTGCTGCTTCAGGCCTGCGACAACGTATCTACAGCAATAATGAAATAATCCCATATTATTTTGAATAAAGATGGTCCAACAAAAAATCCAACCAAATCAGGGGAGGCAAAACATCAAGCTGCTTTCGAGTGGAAAATGGGCCTTTTGCACCGGTTGGTAAGGGCTATATGCACCGGATGCCCAACCGGTGCAAACAATCCGGTGCAAAAGGCCCCCCCCCTTTTGCACCGGTTCAGTTACGAACCGGTGCTAAAGGGTGCACCACGTGGCGGCTCAAGGGCGTCCGAGCGGGAGGACCTTTAGCACCGGTTCGTAATACGAACCGGTGCTAAAGGGTCTGCCGCGGCAGAAAAACGTCCCAAAACGCTGCCGCGGCGAAAAACACTTTTTTCGAATTATTTTCTACTCCCTTTTTTTCTTTTTCAGAATTTCTAATATTTTAGTTATTTCACAAGTTTAGTCTCTAACTACCCTTATCTCTAGTCCAATTACTTACTCGTGCTCAAACTTCCCGCTCGGTCACCCATCCTCCCACTACTCTACCACTAGCACGCTTAACTTCCAAGTTCCTTTCCATCCCGCATCCAAGTGCTTCGCGCGCATGTATGTGATAGTAGTATCATATCAATCCTTTTAACATGTCGATCGATGTCATATTTCTTTATTGTTCGAATTTCAAATAATTATTTTAATAAACCAAAGTAATGTTGTAATAATAATCTTGAATAAATAAATAAACATTAACTTTATAATTTGTATTATTTTTAATTATTATAAATTTTTTAATTTTTAATTTTTTTTTGCCAAACCTAAAACCTAAAAATTTGAAAATCTTATAATTTGCTAAATGTAATAGTAATCTTTATTCTGGATGCAATTATTAACTTTAATTTTATAAAATAAAAATATATAAAATCCTAAATTTCTGGAAAAAACTAAAATCTTCCTGCTTTCATATTTTCATTTGGAATTTTCAAAATCTAAAAATTAGCTAACCGGGTAAATATTCTTCCCTTGTTACTAGCACAACTCTTGAGGGCCTCTTGCCCTTCTTGGTCTTGTTGTTGTAGAACTTCTTGTTGAGGGGCTTTGAATATTTGCCCTTTGAGTCTTTGCTCTTGTCCTTGGGAATGAGCCTCCCATTATGAAGCTCTCTATTCTCATAGGGGCATTCGGCAATGAAGTGGCGCTTGTCATCACAATTGTAGCATGATCTTGTCTTTGGACCAAAGCTAGTGAACCCACTTTTGTTGTTCCTCTTGATGTTGTCTTCCTTGGCCTTGGAGGGATCAATCCAAAATGACTTTGCATGGAAGGCCATGTGGTCATGGTAGTGGCATTGCAAATCTTCCGGATAGGTCATGCTCCAAGATGCCCTATAAGATTCTTGAGGAATCACTTCATCAACGGAGTTGGCCACCAAGGCAAGGTTGGAACCTTTTGCCATCCCAAGAGCACGATTGCGAGAATCGAGAGAGGCTTCCTCAAGCACCTTGAGAGCTTGCATCTCGTGCACGACTTGTTGAGAGGTGAGAGAGGAATAGCATTCCCTCCCCACAAGAGTCTTGACATCAATGGGAACAAATGGCATCATGCATTCAATGTACTTCTCCTTGATCCAAGAGTCATTTATGTGGGAGGCACCAATAAGCCGGAAGGCATCGGCAACGGTGAGAAGTCTTCCATACATATCTTCATGATCTTCATCCGGTAGCCTCAAGAACCCTTCGGCTTTATTCTTGAGAGCATTATACTTGTTCCTCCTTGTGCTCTCACTTCCAATGCAACTAGCGGTCAAACCATCCCAAGCTTCCTTGGCGGTGGTGTAGTTCCGGACATGATGCAATTCCTTTGTCCCCACACTAGTTTGAATCATGTACAAGGCGGTGTTGTTGAGTTGACTATCAACCGCTTCTCTTCTTGTCAACTTGTCGGGGTTGTATGGCTTGAAGCCCTCCAAGATGATTCTCCATAATTCATTGGAGGCACTACAAACATGAGAGCGGAACTCAAATTGCCAAGTATCGAAATTCTCAATAGAAAACTTAGGTGGGTCGCCCCTAATGTTCAAATGGGGATGGGGAACCGGTATATCGGGTGATTGGAAAGGTGGAGGTACTCGATTGTAGCTCTCACTCCCATCGGTTCCCCTAGGAGATTTATTAGTGTTTAAGTTATCACCTTCCACGGGTTTGGTAGATGAGGGTAGGTCCGAAGACTCTCCCTTATCTAATGCACCCGTGTCTTTTACCTCTACACTAGGAGCCTTGGGAAGGGCCGGAGCCAAAAGCTCGGCAATCATCTTTTTCATGCTTTCCATTTGGGCTTCCATGGAGGACTTCAACGAATTGAAGTCTTCCATGGAGACCATCTTGGCGGCCCCTTCCGAGGATTCCTCGTCCGGCATACTCTTAGGCGGTTAATCCCGAAATAAGAGCCGAGGCTCTGATACCAATTGAAAGGATCGTATGCCGCACCTAGAGGGGGGTGAATAGGTGCTAACCAATTTTTAATTCTTTTTCAATTTAGGCTTGACACAAGAGGTAAATTCTCTAGATATGCAACTAAGTGAATTTACCTATATGACAAGGTTATCAACTAGGCAAGATATAGCTACGCAATATATGAGAGATAGAGTAGGATAGAGGTAACCGAGAGTGGAGCACGCGATGACACGGAGATGATTCCCGTAGTTCCCTTCCTTTGCAAGAAGGTACGTCTATGTTTGGAGGAGTGTGGTTGCTACGAAAGCCAAACCAACAGCCACGAAGGCTTCACTCAGATCTCCGGTGAGCAACGCCACGAAGGCCTAGCTCACTTCCACTAAGGGATTTCCTCGAGGCGGAAACCGGGCCTTTACAAGGTTCTTGGGGCACACATCCACAACCAAATTGGAGGCTCCCAAATCTGTTACAACACAACAATCAACAACAATACATCAACACAAATCAACTAGGGAACCAAATAGGAACACTAGCATGAGATCCCTCAAACAAGAGAGTGGGAAATGAAGAACGCTTCGGTGAGGATGTAGATCGGTGTCTTCTCCTTCGAATCTCCAAAAATCAAGAGCTTTGGTTGGGGGAGGAAGGAGATCTTGCAAATCTTGTGTTCTTGAGGTGGCTCTAATGGTGATGAAGCTTGGCAGATTTTTCTTGCAATGATTGAGCAACTTGTCCCTTTGGAGGAGAAAGCTATTTATATGGGTGGAGCTTTCGGATCCGACCGTTGGGGACGAAATCCACTAACACCGGAAGTTCCGGCCAGGATGGCCGGAAGTTCCGGCTTCCACCGGAAGTACCGGCCACTCGGGCCGGAACTTCCGCCCCGGTAAAATACCCGCAAAGCAAATGAAGGGCGGAACTTGGGCGGAACTTCCGGTGGCCGGAAGTTCCGGCCAAGTTCCGGAAATTGGCAAAAACCTTACTGGACATTACTTGAGCCACAAACTCGCAATTCGGAACTTGCCCGGAAGTTGGGCGGAAGTTCCGCTTGCGGAACTTCCGGCCAACTCCACCGGAACTTCCGGTCCTGAAGAGAAAACCGAGCACGAGACTGCGCCGAGAAGCTTCGCTGAAAAATGACAGGCCGGAACTTCCGCCGATTAGGCCGGAACTTCCGCCGGATCCGGAAAACCTGCGGAACTTCGAACAGACAAAACCAATACATCGATCCAACATAATTTTCGATGGCTTGTACCTGTCTACATCAACACACATAAAAATATACATAGTGTTGACGTCAAACACACAAAACCCAAAAGGGCGGGAAATGTTCTTTCGGGTAGTCCTTTTTCTCTTCCCAAAGCTCAGTTGCAGATAAAATATTAAAACCTGTGGTGCAGAAATGGTTGGATTAGAAGTTGTCGGGCCGTTAAAAGTGTTTAAGGAGTATAAAATCTGAAGTGACTTGTAATGCTATACCCACAAAAGGTAATTAGTCAAGAAGTCTTGAATGTATTAGCTAACCGGTTACATTTCCTTAGCCTGCAATAGATCAAAAGGATACTCAACTTGGATGATTACATAGGAACAATAGGTGTCAAAAAAAATACATGGGAACATGATCAAATTAGGTTATGAAGACCTACATCAATCACATCAATGTTGAACGACATGTGTTGAATAGAAATTTAGTAAAACAATTATCTAAGGTGGCACATGGAATTAATTATTTGGAAATTTCGACAACCGAAAACATAATAATAATAGTGGTGGGACTATTAGAGTTTTTCTTAAGAGAGAACAAAACACATGTTAAAGTGATATTTTAATCGAGAACTCAGACATTCGACCTGGCCTCAGCGTGGCCGGATCAGCGCCCCCATTGCCCTGTTGCTCATCATGTTGTTCAGCTTCTCCATTAGCGAGGCAACATAGATGGAAATACATGGACTAACATTGCTGAAAGAGTTAGTTTATAACTAAGAAAATCGAAAGTTCCATGATTAGCGATTACGCCAGATAAAAATCAAGCTAAAATATCTAGCATACCTTCGAACACAGTGCATACGTTATATAATATTCCAGCAAGAAGCGACGGCTTGGAGTGGTGATATACCTGACGTTTATGTAGAGGAGCGCACATCTAATCTGTGATCGAGCTCTTTACCTGTTGAGATGGAAGATCTAAGAATTTATAACTGCTCCTTTTCGTCTTTGCTTGTTCAAATGAATAGTTGTGGCCAAAATCCATGAGCTCGTCGCTTCGGAGCTGCGACAACGTATCTACAGCAATAATGAAATAATCCCATATTATTTTGAATAAAGATGGTCCAACAAAAAATCCAACCAAATCAGGTCACCCATCCTCCCACTACTCTACCACTAGCACGCTTAACTTCCAAGTTCCTTTCCATCCCGCATCCAAGTGCTTCGCGCGCATGTATGTGATAGTAGTATCATATCAATCCTTTTAACATGTCGATCGATGTCATATTTCTTTATTGTTCGAATTTCAAATAATTATTTTAATAAACCAAAGTAATGTTGTAATAATAATCTTGAATAAATAAATAAACATTAACTTTATAATTTGTATTATTTTTAATTATTATAAATTTTTTAATTTTTAATTTTTTTTTGCCAAACCTAAAACCTAAAAATTTGAAAATCTTATAATTTGCTAAAAGTAATAGCAATCTTTATGCAGGATGCAATTATTAATTTTAATTTTAAAAAATAAAAAAAATCCTAAATTTACGGAAAAAACTAAAATCTTCCTCGCTTTCATATTTTCATTTGGAATTTTCAAAATCTAAAAATTAGCTAACCAGGTAAATATTCTTCCCTTGTTACTAGCACAACTCTTGAGGGCCTCTTGCCCTTCTTGGTCTTGTTGTTGTAGAACTTCTTGTTGAGGGGCTTTGAATATTTGCCCTTTGAGTCTTTGCTCTTGTCCTTGGGAATGAGCCTCCCATTATGAAGCTCTCTATTCTCATAGGGGCATTCGGCAATGAAGTGGCGCTTGTCATCACAATTGTAGCATGATCTTGTCTTTGGACCAAAGCTAGTGAACCCACTTTTGTTGTTCCTCTTGATGTTGTCTTCCTTGGCCTTGGAGGGATCAATCCAAAATGATTTTGCATGGAAGGCCATGTGGTCATGGTAGTGGCATTGCAAATCTTCCGGATAGGTCATGCTCCAAGATGCCCTATAAGATTCTTGAGGAATCACTTCATCGACGGAGTTGGCCACCAAGGCAAGGTTGGAACCTTTTGCCATCCCAAGAGCACGATTGCGAGAATCGAGAGAGGCTTCCTCAAGCACCTTGAGAGCTTGCATCTCGTGCACGACTTGTTGAGAGGTGAGAGAGGAATAGCATTCCCTCCCCACAAGAGTCTTGACATCAATGGGAACAAATGGCATCATGCATTCAATGTACTTCTCCTTGATCCAAGAGTCATTTATGTGGGAGGCACCAATAAGCCGGAAGGCATCGGCAACGGTGAGAAGTCTTCCATACATATCTTCATGATCTTCATCCGGTAGCCTCAAGAACCCTTCAGCTTTATTCTTGAGAGCATTATACTTGTTCCTCCTTGTGCTCTCACTTCCAATGCAACTAGCGGTCAAACCATCCCAAGCTTCCTTGGCGGTGGTGTAGTTCCGGACACGATGCAATTCCTTTGTCCCCACACTAGTTTGAATCATGTACAAGGCGGTGTTGTTGAGTTGACTATCAACCGCTTCTCTTCTTGTCAACTTGTCGGGGTTGTATGGCTTGAAGCCCTCCAAGATGATTCTCCATAATTCATTGGAGGCACTACAAACATGAGAGCGGAACTCAAATTGCCAAGTATCGAAATTCTCAATAGAAAACTTAGGTGGGTCGCCCCTAATGTTCAAATGGGGATGGGGAACCGGTATATCGGGTGATTGGAAAGGTGGAGGTACTCGATTGTAGCTCTCACTCCCATCGGTTCCCCTAGGAGATTTATTAGTGTTTAAGTTATCACCTTCCACGGGTTTGGTAGATGAGGGTAGGTCCGAAGACTCTCCCTTATCTAATGCACCCGTGTCTTTTACCTCTACACTAGGAGCCTTGGGAAGGGCCGGAGCCAAAAGCTCGGCAATCATCTTTTTCATGCTTTCCATTTGGGCTTCCATGGAGGACTTCAACGAATTGAAGTCTTCCATGGAGACCATCTTGGCGGCCCCTTCCGAGGATTCCTCGTCCGGCATACTCTTAGGCGGTTAAGCCCGAAATAAGAGCCGAGGCTCTGATACCAATTGAAAGGATCGTATGCCGCACCTAGAGCGGGGGGTGAATAGGTGCTAACCAATTTTTAATTCTTTTTCAATTTAGGCTTGACACAAGAGGTAAATTCTCTAGATATGCAACTAAGTGAATTTACCTATATGACAAGGTTATCAACTAGGCAAGATATAGCTACGCAATATATGAGAGATAGAGTAGGATAGAGGTAACCGAGAGTGGAGCACGCGATGACACGGAGATGATTCCCGTAGTTCCCTTCCTTTGCAAGAAGGTACGTCTACGTTTGGAGGAGTGTGGTTGCTACGAAAGCCAAACCAACGGCCACGGAGGCTTCACTCAGATCTCCGGTGAGCAACGCCACGAAGGCCTAGCTCACTTCCACTAAGGGATTTCCTCGAGGCGGAAACCGGGCCTTTACAAGGTTCTTGGGGCACACATCCACAACCAAATTGGAGGCTCCCAAATCCGTTACAACACAACAATCAACAACAATACATCAACACAAATCAACTAGGGAACCAAATAGGAACACTAGCATGAGATCCCTCAAACAAGAGAGGGGGAAATGAAGAACGCTTCGGTGAGGATGTAGATCGGTGTCTTCTCCTTCGAATCTCCAAAAATCAAGAGCTTTGGTTGGGGGAGGAAGGAGATCTTGCAAATCTTGTGTTCTTGAGGTGGCTCTAATGGTGATGAAGCTTGGCAGATTTTTCTTGCAATGATTGAGCAACTTGTCCCTTTGGAGGAGAAAGCTATTTATATGGGTGGAGCTTTCAGATCTGACCGTTGGGGACGAAATCCACTAACACCGGAAGTTCCGGCCAGGATGGCCGGAAGTTCCGGCTTCCACCGGAAGTACCGGCCACTCGGGCCGGAACTTCCGCCCCTGGTAAAATACCTGCAAAGCAAATGAAGGGGCGGAACTTGGGCGGAACTTCCGGTGGCCGGAAGTTCCGGCCAAGTTCCGGCCAAGTTCCGGAAATTGGCAAAAACCTTACTGGACATTACTGAGCCACAAACTCGCAATTCCGGAACTTGCCCGGAAGTTGGGCGGAAGTTCCGCTTGCCGGAACTTCCGGCCAACTCCACCGGAACTTCCGGTCCTGAAGAGAAAACTGAGCACAGACTGCGCTGAGAAGCTTCTGCTGAAAAATGACAGGCCGGAACTTCCGCCAGATTAGGCCGGAACTTCCGCCGGATCCGGAAAACCTGCGGAACTTCGAACAACGAAAACCAATACATCGATCCAACATAATTTTCGATGGCTTGTACCTGTCTACATCAACACACATAAAAATATACATAGTGTTGACGTCAAACACACAAAACCCAAAAGGGCGGGAAATGTTCTTTCGGGTAGTCCTTTTTTCTCTTCCCAAAGCTCGGCTTGCGGATAAAATATTAAAACCTGTGGTGCAGAAATGGTTGGATTAGAAGTTGTCGGGCCGTTAAAAGTGTTTAAGGAGTATAAAATCTGAAGTGACTTGTAATGCTATACCCACAAAAGGTAATTAGTCAAGAAGTCTTGAATGTATTAGCTAACCGGTTACATTTCCTTAGCCTGCAATAGATCAAAAGGATACTCAACTGGATGATTACATAGGAACAATAGGTGTCAAAAAAAATACATGGGAACATGATCAAATTAGGTTATGAAGACCTACATCAATCACATCAATGTTGAACGACATGTGTTGAATAGAAATTTAGTAAAACAATTATCTAAGGTGGCACATGGAATTAATTATTTGGAAATTTCGACAACTGAAAACATAATAATAATAGTGGTGGGACTATTAGAGTTTTTCTTAAGAGAGAACAAAACACATGTTAAAGTGATATTTTAATCAGGAACTCAGCATCTGACCTGGCCTCAGCGTGGCCGGATCAGCGCCCCCATTGCCCTGTTGCTCATCATGTTGTTCAGGCTTCTCCATTAGCGAGGCAACATAGATGGAAATACATGGACTAACATTGCTGAAAGAGTTAGTTTATAACTAAGAAAATCAGAAAGTTCCATGATTAGCGATTCTCGCGGATAAAAATCAAGCTAAAATATCTAGCATACCTTCGAACACGAGTGCATACGTTATATAATATTCCAGCAAGAAGCGACGGCTTGGAGTGGTGATATACCTGACGTTTATGTAGAGGAGCGCACATCTAATCTGTGATCGAGCTCTTTACCTGTTGAGATGGAAGATCTAAGAATTTATAACTGCTCCTTTTCGTCTTTGCTTGTTCAAATGAATAGTTGTGGCCAAAATCCATGAGCCTGCTGCTTCAGGCCTGCGACAACGTATCTACAGCAATAATGAAATAATCCCATATTATTTTGAATAAAGATGGTCCAACAAAAAATCCAACCAAATCAGGTCACCCATCCTCCCACTACTCTACCACTAGCACGCTTAACTTCCAAGTTCCTTTCCATCCCGCATCCAAGTGCTTCGCGCGCATGTATGTGATAGTAGTATCATATCAATCCTTTTAACATGTCGATCGATGTCATATTTCTTTATTGTTCGAATTTCAAATAATTATTTTAATAAACCAAAGTAATGTTGTAATAATAATCTTGAATAAATAAATAAACATTAACTTTATAATTTGTATTATTTTTAATTATTATAAATTTTTTAATTTTTTATTTTTTTTGCCAAACCTAAAACCTAAAAATTTGAAAATCTTATAATTTGCTAAAAGTAATAGCAATCTTTATGCAGGATGCAATTATTAATTTTAATTTTAAAAAATAAAAAAAATCCTAAATTTCTGGAAAAAACTAAAATCTTCCTGCTTTCATATTTTCATTTGGAATTTTCAAAATCTAAAAATTAGCTAACCGGGTAAATATTCTTCCCTTGTTACTAGCACAACTCTTGAGGGCCTCTTGCCCTTCTTGGTCTTGTTGTTGTAGAACTTCTTGTTGAGGGGCTTTGAATATTTGCCCTTTGAGTCTTTGCTCTTGTCCTTGGGAATGAGCCTCCCATTATGAAGCTCTCTATTCTCATAGGGGCATTCGGCAATGAAGTGGCGCTTGTCATCACAATTGTAGCATGATCTTGTCTTTGGACCAAAGCTAGTGAACCCACTTTTGTTGTTCCTCTTGATGTTGTCTTCCTTGGCCTTGGAGGGATCAATCCAAAATGACTTTGCATGGAAGGCCATGTGGTCATGGTAGTGGCATTGCAAATCTTCCGGATAGGTCATGCTCCAAGATGCCCTATAAGATTCTTGAGGAATCACTTCATCGACGGAGTTGGCCACCAAGGCAAGGTTGGAACCTTTTGCCATCCCAAGAGCACGATTGCGAGAATCGAGAGAGGCTTCCTCAAGCACCTTGAGAGCTTGCATCTCGTGCACGACTTGTTGAGAGGTGAGAGAGGAATAGCATTCCCTCCCCACAAGAGTCTTGACATCAATGGGAACAAATGGCATCATGCATTCAATGTACTTCTCCTTGATCCAAGAGTCATTTATGTGGGAGGCACCAATAAGCCGGAAGGCATCGGCAACGGTGAGAAGTCTTCCATACATATCTTCATGATCTTCATCCGGTAGCCTCAAGAACCCTTCGGCTTTATTCTTGAGAGCATTATACTTGTTCCTCCTTGTGCTCTCACTTCCAATGCAACTAGCGGTCAAACCATCCCAAGCTTCCTTGGCAGTGGTGTAGTTCCGGACACGATGCAATTCCTTTGTCCCCACACTAGTTTGAATCATGTACAAGGCGGTGTTGTTGAGTTGACTATCAACCGCTTCTCTTCTTGTCAACTTGTCGGGGTTGTATGGCTTGAAGCCCTCCAAGATGATTCTCCATAATTCATTGGAGGCACTACAAACATGAGAGCGGAACTCAAATTGCCAAGTATCGAAATTCTCAATAGAAAACTTAGGTGGGTCGCCCCTAATGTTCAAATGGGGATGGGGAACCGGTATATCGGGTGATTGGAAAGGTGGAGGTACTCGATTGTAGCTCTCACTCCCATCGGTTCCCCTAGGAGATTTATTAGTGTTTAAGTTATCACCTTCCACGGGTTTGGTAGATGAGGGTCGGTCCGAAGACTCTCCCTTATCTAATGCACCCGTGTCTTTTACCTCTACACTAGGAGCCTTGGGAAGGGCCGGAGCCAAAAGCTCGGCAATCATCTTTTTCATGCTTTCCATTTGGGCTTCCATGGAGGACTTCAACGAATTGAAGTCTTCCATGGAGACCATCTTGGCGGCCCCTTCCGAGGATTCCTCGTCCGGCATACTCTTAGGCGGTTAAGCCCGAAATAAGAGCCGAGGCTCTGATACCAATTGAAAGGATCGTATGCCGCACCTAGAGGGAGGGGTGAATAGGTGCTAACCAATTTTTAATTCTTTTTCAATTTAGGCTTGACACAAGAGGTAAATTCTCTAGATATGCAACTAAGTGAATTTACCTATATGACAAGGTTATCAACTAGGCAAGATATAGCTACGCAATATATGAGAGATAGAGTAGGATAGAGGTAACCGAGAGTGGAGCACGCGATGACACGGAGATGATTCCCGTAGTTCCCTTCCTTTGCAAGAAGGTACGTCTACGTTTGGAGGAGTGTGGTTGCTACGAAAGCCAAACCAACAGCCACGAAGGCTTCACTCGGATCTCCGGTGAGCAACGCCACGAAGGCCTAGCTCACTTCCACTAAGGGATTTCCTCGAGGCGGAAACCGGGCCTTTACAAGGTTCTTGGGGCACACATCCACAACCAAATTGGAGGCTCCCAAATCTGTTACAACACAACAATCAACAACAATACATCAACACAAATCAACTAGGGAACCAAATAGGAACACTAGCATGAGATCCCTCAAACAAGAGAGGGGAAATGAAGAACGCTTCGGTGAGGATGTAGATCGGTGTCTTCTCCTTCGAATCTCCAAAAATCAAGAGCTTTGGTTGGGGGAGGAAGGAGATCTTGCAAATCTTGTGTTCTTGAGGTGGCTCTAATGGTGATGAAGCTTGGCAGATTTTTCTTGCAATGATTGAGCAACTTGTCCCTTTGGAGGAGAAAGCTATTTATATGGGTGGAGCTTTCGGATCCGACCGTTGGGGACGAAATCCACTAACACCGGAAGTCCGGCCAGGATGGCCGGAAGTTCCGGCTTCCACCGGAAGTACCGGCCACTCGGGCCGGAACTTCCGCCCCTGGTAAAATACCTGCAAAGCAAATGAAGGGGCGGAACTTGGGCGGAACTTCCGGTGGCCGGAAGTTCCGGCCAAGTTCCGGAATTGGCAAAAGCTTACTGGACATTACCGAGCCACAAACTCGCAATTCGGAACTTGCCCGGAAGTTGGGCGGAAGTTCCGCTTGCCGGAACTTCCGGCCAACTCCACCGGAACTTCCGGTCCCGAAGAGAAAACCGAGCACTGTATCGCGCCGAGAAGCTTCGCTGAAAAATGACAGGCCGGAACTTCCGCCGGATTAGGCCGGAACTTCCGCCGGATCCGAAAACCTCGCGTAACTTCAGAACAGCAAAACCAATACATCGATCCAACATAATTTTCGATGGCTTGTACCTGTCTACATCAACACACATAAAAATATACATAGTGTTGACGTCAAACACACAAAACCCAAAAGGGCGGGAAATGTTCTTTCAGGTAGTCCTTTTTTCTCTTCCCAAAGCTCAGTTGCAGATAAAATATTAAAACCTGTGGTGCAGAAATGGTTGGATTAGAAGTTGTCGGGCCGTTAAAAGTGTTTAAGGAGTATAAAATCTGAAGTGACTTGTAATGCTATACCCACAAAAGGTAATTAGTCAAGAAGTCTTGAATGTATTAGCTAACCGGTTACATTTCCTTAGCCTGCAATAGATCAAAAGGATACTCAACTCGGATGATTACATAGGAACAATAGGTGTCAAAAAAAATACATGGGAACATGATCAAATTAGGTTATGAAGACCTACATCAATCACATCAATGTTGAACGACATGTGTTGAATAGAAATTTAGTAAAACAATTATCTAAGGTGGCACATGGAATTAATTATTTGGAAATTTCGACAACTGAAAACATAATAATAATAGTGGTGGGACTATTAGAGTTTTTCTTAAGAGAGAACAAAACACATGTTAAAGTGATATTTTAATCAGGAACTCAGCATCTGACCTGGCCTCAGCGTGGCCGGATCAGCGCCCCCATTGCCTCCGTTGCTCATCATGTTGTTCAGCTTCTCCATTAGCGAGGCAACATAGATGGAAATACATGGACTAACATTGCTGAAAGAGTTAGTTTATAACTAAGAAAATCGAGAAAGTTCCATGATTAGCGATTCTGCCAGATAAAAATCAAGCTAAAATATCTAGCATACCTTCGAACACAGTGCATACGTTATATAATATTCCAGCAAGAAGCGACGGCTTGGAGTGGTGATATACCTGACGTTTATGTAGAGGAGCGCACATCTAATCTGTGATCGAGCTCTTTACCCGTTGAGATGGAAGATCTAAGAATTTATAACTCGCTCCTTTTCGTCTTTGCTTGTTCAAATGAATAGTTGTGGCCAAAATCCATGAGCCTGCTGCTTCGGGCCTGCGACAACGTATCTACAAGCAATAATGAAATAATCCCATATTATTTTGAATAAAGATGGTCCAACAAAAAATCCAACCAAATCAGGTCACCCATCCTCCCACTACTCTACCACTAGCACGCTTAACTTCCAAGTTCCTTTCCATCCCGCATCCAAGTGCTTCGCGCGCATGTATGTGATAGTAGTATCATATCAATCCTTTTAACATGTCGATCGATGTCATATTTCTTTATTGTTCGAATTTCAAATAATTATTTTAATAAACCAAAGTAATGTTGTAATAATAATCTTGAATAAATAAATAAACATTAACTTTATAATTTGTATTATTTTTAATTATTATAAATTTTTTAATTTTTTATTTTTTTTTGCCAAACCTAAAACCTAAAAATTTGAAAATCTTATAATTTGCTAAAAGTAATAGCAATCTTTATGCAGGATGCAATTATTAATTTTAATTTTAAAAAATAAAAAAAATCCTAAATTTCTGGAAAAAACTAAAATCTTCCCGCTTTCATATTTTCATTTGGAATTTTCAAAATCTAAAAATTAGCTAACCGGGTAAATATTCTTCCCTTGTTACTAGCACAACTCTTGAGGGCCTCTTGCCCTTCTTGGTCTTGTTGTTGTAGAACTTCTTGTTGAGGGGCTTTGAATATTTGCCCTTTGAGTCTTTGCTCTTGTCCTTGGGAATGAGCCTCCCATTATGAAGCTCTCTATTCTCATAGGGGCATTCGGCAATGAAGTGGCGCTTGTCATCACAATTGTAGCATGATCTTGTCTTTGGACCAAAGCTAGTGAACCCACTTTTGTTGTTCCTCTTGATGTTGTCTTCCTTGGCCTTGGAGGGATCAATCCAAAATGACTTTGCATGGAAGGCCATGTGGTCATGGTAGTGGCATTGCAAATCTTCCGGATAGGTCATGCTCCAAGATGCCCTATAAGATTCTTGAGGAATCACTTCATCGACGGAGTTGGCCACCAAGGCAAGGTTGGAACCTTTGCCATCCCAAGAGCACGATTGCGAGAATCGAGAGAGGCTTCCTCAAGCACCTTGAGAGCTTGCATCTCGTGCACGACTTGTTGAGAGGTGAGAGAGGAATAGCATTCCCTCCCCACAAGAGTCTTGACATCAATGGGAACAAATGGCATCATGCATTCAATGTACTTCTCCTTGATCCAAGAGTCATTTATGTGGGAGGCACCAATAAGCCGGAAGGCATCGGCAACGGTGAGAAGTCTTCCATACATATCTTCATGATCTTCATCCGGTAGCCTCAAGAACCCTTCGGCTTTATTCTTGAGAGCATTATACTTGTTCCTCCTTGTGCTCTCACTTCCAATGCAACTAGCGGTCAAACCATCCCAAGCTTCCTTGGCGGTGGTGTAGTTCCGGACACGATGCAATTCCTTTGTCCCCACACTAGTTTGAATCATGTACAAGGCGGTGTTGTTGAGTTGACTATCAACCGCTTCTCTTCTTGTCAACTTGTCGGGGTTGTATGGCTTGAAGCCCTCCAAGATGATTCTCCATAATTCATTGGAGGCACTACAAACATGAGAGCGGAACTCAAATTGCCAAGTATCGAAATTCTCAATAGAAAACTTAGGTGGGTCGCCCCTAATGTTCAAATGGGGATGGGGAACCGGTATATCGGGTGATTGGAAAGGTGGAGGTACTCGATTGTAGCTCTCACTCCCATCGGTTCCCCTAGGAGATTTATTAGTGTTTAAGTTATCACCTTCCACGGGTTTGGTAGATGAGGGTAGGTCCGAAGACTCTCCCTTATCTAATGCACCCGTGTCTTTTACCTCTACACTAGGAGCCTTGGGAAGGGCCGGAGCCAAAAGCTCGGCAATCATCTTTTTCATGCTTTCCATTTGGGCTTCCATGGAGGACTTCAACGAATTGAAGTCTTCCATGGAGACCATCTTAGCGGCCCCTTCCGAAGGTTCCTCGTCCGGCATACTCTTAGGCGGTTAAGCCCGAAATAAGAGCCGAGGCTCTGATACCAATTGAAAGGATCGTATGCCGCACCTAGAGGGGGGGTGAATAGGTGCTAACCAATTTTTAATTCTTTTTCAATTTAGGCTTGACACAAGAGGTAAATTCTCTAGATATGCAACTAAGTGAATTTACCTATATGACAAGGTTATCAACTAGGCAAGATATAGCTACGCAATATATGAGAGATAGAGTAGGATAGAGGTAACCGAGAGTGGAGCACGCGATGACACGGAGATGATTCCCGTAGTTCCCTTCCTTTGCAAGAAGGTACGTCTACGTTTGGAGGAGTGTGGTTGCTACGAAAGCCAAACCAACAGCCACGAAGGCTTCACTCAGATCTCCGGTGAGCAACGCCACGAAGGCCTAGCTCACTTCCACTAAGGGATTTCCTCGAGGCGGAAACCGGGCCTTTACAAGGTTCTTGGGGCACACATCCACAACCAAATTGGAGGCTCCCAAATCTGTTACAACACAACAATCAACAACAATACATCAACACAAATCAACTAGGGAACCAAATAGGAACACTAGCATGAGATCCCTCAAACAAGAGAGGGGGAAATGAAGAACGCTTCGGTGAGGATGTAGATCGGTGTCTTCTCCTTCGAATCTCCAAAAATCAAGAGCTTTGGTTGGGGGAGGAAGGAGATCTTGCAAATCTTGTGTTCTTGAGGTGGCTCTAATGGTGATGAAGCTTGGCAGATTTTTCTTGCAATGATTGAGCAACTTGTCCCTTTGGAGGAGAAAGCTATTTATATGGGTGGAGCTTTCAGATCTGACCGTTGGGGACGAAATCCACTAACACCGGAAGTTCCGGCCAGGATGGCCGGAAGTTCCGGCTTCCACCGGAAGTACCGGCCACTCGGGCCGGAACTTCCGCCCCTGGTAAAATACCTGCAAAGCAAATGAAGGGGCGGAACTTGGGCGGAACTTCCGGTGGCCGGAAGTTCCGGCCAAGTTCCGGAAATTGGCAAAAACCTTACTGGACATTACTGAGCCACAAACTCGCAATTCCGGAACTTGCCCGGAAGTTGGGCGGAAGTTCCGCTTGCCGGAACTTCCGGCCAACTCCACCGGAACTTCCGGTCCTGAAGAGAAAACTGAGCACGATCGCGCCGAGAAGCTTCGCCGAAAAATGACAGCCGGAACTTCCGCCGGATTAGGCCGGAACTTCCGCCGCATCCAGAAAACCTGCAGAACTTCAGAACAGCAAAACCAATACATCGATCCAACATAATTTTCGATGGCTTGTACCTGTCTACATCAACACACATAAAAATATACATAGTGTTGACGTCAAACACACAAAACCCAAAAGGGCGGGAAATGTTCTTTCGAGTAGTCCTTTTTTCTCTTCCCAAAGCTCGGCTTGCGTATAAAATATTAAAACCCGTGGTGCGAGAAATGGTTGGATTAGAAGTTGTCGGGCCGTTAAAAGTGTTTAAGGAGTATAAAATCTGAAGTGACTTGTAATGCTATACCCACAAAAGGTAATTAGTCAAGAAGTCTTGAATGTATTAGCTAACCGGTTACATTTCCTTAGCCTGCAATAGATCAAAAGGATACTCAACTGGATGATTACATAGGAACAATAGGTGTCAAAAAAATACATGGGAACATGATCAAATTAGGTTATGAAGACCTACATCAATCACATCAATGTTGAACGACATGTGTTGAATAGAAATTTAGTAAAACAATTATCTAAGGTGGCACATGGAATTAATTATTTGGAAATTTCGACAACTGAAAACATAATAATAATAGTGGTGGGACTATTAGAGTTTTTCTTAAGAGAGAACAAAACACATGTTAAAGTGATATTTTAATCAGGAACTCAGCATCTGACCTGGCCTCAGCGTGGCCGGATCAGCGCCCCCATTGCCCTGTTGCTCATCATGTTGTTCAGCTTCTCCATTAGCGAGGCAACATAGATGGAAATACATGGACTAACATTGCTGAAAGAGTTAGTTTATAACTAAGAAAATCAGAAAGTTCCATGATTAGCGATTCTGCCAGATAAAAATCAAGCTAAAATATCTAGCATACCTTCGAACACAGTGCATACGTTATATAATATTCCAGCAAGAAGCGACGGCTTGGAGTGGTGATATACCTGACGTTTATGTAGAGGAGCGCACATCTAATCCGTGATCGAGCTCTTTACCCGTTGAGCTGGAAGATCTAAGAATTTATAACTGCTCCTTTTCGTCTTTGCTTGTTCAAATGAATAGTTGTGGCCAAAATCCATGAGCCTCGCTCGCTTCGGGCCTGCGACAACGTATCTACAGCAATAATGAAATAATCCCATATTATTTTGAATAAAGATGGTCCAACAAAAAATCCAACCAAATCAGGTCACCCATCCTCCCACTACTCTACCACTAGCACGCTTAACTTCCAAGTTCCTTTCCATCCCGCATCCAAGTGCTTCGCGCGCATGTATGTGATAGTAGTATCATATCAATCCTTTTAACATGTCGATCGATGTCATATTTCTTTATTGTTCGAATTTCAAATAATTATTTTAATAAACCAAAGTAATGTTGTAATAATAATCTTGAATAAATAAATAAACATTAACTTTATAATTTGTATTATTTTTAATTATTATAAATTTTTTAATTTTTTATTTTTTTTGCCAAACCTAAAACCTAAAAATTTGAAAATCTTATAATTTGCTAAAAGTAATAGCAATCTTTATGCAGGATGCAATTATTAATTTTAATTTTAAAAAATAAAAAAAATCCTAAATTTCTGGAAAAAACTAAAATCTTCCTGCTTTCATATTTTCATTTGGAATTTTCAAAATCTAAAAATTAGCTAACCGGGTAAATATTCTTCCCTTGTTACTAGCACAACTCTTGAGGGCCTCTTGCCCTTCTTGGTCTTGTTGTTGTAGAACTTCTTGTTGAGGGGCTTTGAATATTTGCCCTTTGAGTCTTTGCTCTTGTCCTTGGGAATGAGCCTCCCATTATGAAGCTCTCTATTCTCATAGGGGCATTCGGCAATGAAGTGGCGCTTGTCATCACAATTGTAGCATGATCTTGTCTTTGGACCAAAGCTAGTGAACCCACTTTTGTTGTTCCTCTTGATGTTGTCTTCCTTGGCCTTGGAGGGATCAATCCAAAATGACTTTGCATGGAAGGCCATGTGGTCATGGTAGTGGCATTGCAAATCTTCCGGATAGGTCATGCTCCAAGATGCCCTATAAGATTCTTGAGGAATCACTTCATCGACGGAGTTGGCCACCAAGGCAAGGTTGGAACCTTTTGCCATCCCAAGAGCACGATTGCGAGAATCGAGAGAGGCTTCCTCAAGCACCTTGAGAGCTTGCATCTCGTGCACGACTTGTTGAGAGGTGAGAGAGGAATAGCATTCCCTCCCCACAAGAGTTTTGACATCAATGGGAACAAATGGCATCATGCATTCAATGTACTTCTCCTTGATCCAAGAGTCATTTATGTGGGAGGCACCAATAAGCCGGAAGGCATCGGCAACGGTGAGAAGTCTTCCATACATATCTTCATGATCTTCATCCGGTAGCCTCAAGAACCCTTCGGCTTTATTCTTGAGAGCATTATACTTGTTCCTCCTTGTGCTCTCACTTCCAATGCAACTAGCGGTCAAACCATCCCAAGCTTCCTTGGCGGTGGTGTAGTTCCGACACGATGCAATTCCTTTGTCCCCACACTAGTTTGAATCATGTACAAGGCGGTGTTGTTGAGTTGACTATCAACCGCTTCTCTTCTTGTCAACTTGTCGGGGTTGTATGGCTTGAAGCCCTCCAAGATGATTCTCCATAATTCATTGGAGGCACTACAAACATGAGAGCGGAACTCAAATTGCCAAGTATCGAAATTCTCAATAGAAAACTTAGGTGGGTCGCCCCTAATGTTCAAATGGGGATGGGGAACCGGTATATCGGGTGATTGGAAAGGTGGAGGTACTCGATTGTAGCTCTCACTCCCATCGGTTCCCCTAGGAGATTTATTAGTGTTTAAGTTATCACCTTCCACGGGTTTGGTAGATGAGGGTAGGTCCGAAGACTCTCCCTTATCTAATGCACCCGTGTCTTTTACCTCTACACTAGGAGCCTTGGGAAGGGCCGGAGCCAAAAGCTCGGCAATCATCTTTTTCATGCTTTCCATTTGGGCTTCCATGGAGGACTTCAACGAATTGAAGTCTTCCATGGAGACCATCTTGGCGGCCCCTTCCGAGGATTCCTCGTCCGGCATACTCTTAGGCGGTTAAGCCCGAAATAAGAGCCGAGGCTCTGATACCAATTGAAAGGATCGTATGCCGCACCTAGAGGGGGGGTGAATAGGTGCTAACCAATTTTTAATTCTTTTTCAATTTAGGCTTGACACAAGAGGTAAATTCTCTAGATATGCAACTAAGTGAATTTACCTATATGACAAGGTTATCAACTAGGCAAGATATAGCTACGCAATATATGAGAGATAGAGTAGGATAGAGGTAACCGAGAGTGGAGCACGCGATGACACGGAGATGATTCCCGTAGTTCCCTTCCTTTGCAAGAAGGTACGTCTACGTTTGGAGGAGTGTGGTTGCTACGAAAGCCAAACCAACAGCCACGAAGGCTTCACTCGGATCTCCGGTGAGCAACGCCACGAAGGCCTAGCTCACTTCCACTAAGGGATTTCCTCGAGGCGGAAACCGGGCCTTTACAAGGTTCTTGGGGCACACATCCACAACCAAATTGGAGGCTCCCAAATCTGTTACAACACAACAATCAACAACAATACATCAACACAAATCAACTAGGGAACCAAATAGGAACACTAGCATGAGATCCCTCAAACAAGAGAGGGGGAAATGAAGAACGCTTCGGTGAGGATGTAGATCGGTGTCTTCTCCTTCGAATCTCCAAAAATCAAGAGCTTTGGTTGGGGGAGGAAGGAGATCTTGCAAATCTTGTGTTCTTGAGGTGGCTCTAATGGTGATGAAGCTTGGCAGATTTTTCTTGCAATGATTGAGCAACTTGTCCCTTTGGAGGAGAAAGCTATTTATATGGGTGGAGCTTTCAGATCCGACCGTTGGGGACGAAATCCACTAACACCGGAAGTTCCGGCCAGGATGGCCGGAAGTTCCGGCTTCCACGGAAGTACCGGCCACTCGGGCCGGAACTTCCGCCCCGGTAAAATACCTGCAAAGCAAATGAAGGGGCGGAACTTGGGCGGAACTTCCGGTGGCCAGAAGTTCCGGCCAAGTTCCGGCCAAGTTCCGGAAATTGGCAAAAACCTTACTGGACATTACTGAGCCACAAACTCGCAATTCCGGAACTTGCCCGGAAGTTGGGCGGAAGTTCCGCTTGCCGGAACTTCCGGCCAACTCCACCGGAACTTCCGGTCCTGAAGAGAAAACTGAGCACAGACTGCACTGAGAAGCTTCTGCTGAAAAATGACAGGCCGGAACTTCCGCCAGATTAGGCCGGAACTTCCGCCAGATCCAGAAAACCTGCAGAACTTCAGAACAGCAAAACCAATACATCGATCCAACATAATTTTCGATGGCTTGTACCTGTCTACATCAACACACATAAAAATATACATAGTGTTGACGTCAAACACACAAAACCCAAAAGGGCGGGAAATGTTCTTTCAGGTAGTCCTTTTTTCTCTTCCCAAAGCTCAGTTGCAGATAAAATATTCGGATGTAATTTTTTCCCACGATGATTTTGATATATTATACGTTTTTTTTCGACGTCGGATGCAAAAATTAATGCGGTTTTACCATTTTTCAAACATTTTTTGCAATTAATGTGAAAATTCAAATTTGTTAATTTTCCCTAATAGTAGGTTGCATAACATACATGAATCTCAAAAGATTTTATTTTTTGAATAATCTATCATTTTCTTTTCTATTTTACGGTGTTAAAAAGGCGATCCACGGGGGGGGGGTTGGAGGTGCGTGGGGAGCAGAAAAACCTTTGCACCGGTTCGTGTTACGAACCGGTGCAAAAGGGTAGACCTTTTGCACCGGTTCGTAACACGAACCGGTGCAAAAGAGTTCGTGGCTGACGCCAACCCTTTTGCACCGGTTCGTAATACGAACCGGTGCAAAAGGTCCCGCACGAACCGGTGCTAATGCCCCCTGGACGTGCAGACCGCACGAACCGGTGCTAATGACCCCTTTAGCACCGGTTCGTGCCAAATCCGGTGCAAAAGCACTTTCGAGGACAGGATAAAAGCCCTTGTTTCTACTAGTGGCATTGATAAACATTAGAGAGGCCCTGAGGCGGATAGAATAGAAAGGGAGAAGCGAAATCTAAAGCCGACAACTACCAGAGTAGAGAGTGGTGCTCGATATGAGCGCGAGCAGGCATGGGTAGCCTTTTATACATGGAGGCGGCGCCTGCTCAGTTTAATCTTGAAGTGTCATGTTTATTTGCAGGGCAATCATGGCTGATGAATGCTGGGCATCATGTGGAGGTTTCAAGAGCATTTTTAGCGAGGAGAGCATGGGTCGCGAGAAGAACATAGGTTGCGGCGGCGGTCAAATACCATCGGGATTCGGGGAACACGAACACGAACGGACAGAGGGAAGGGCAAGCGAGTACAGAGCGCAGCGGCGATTCATCCGGCCCATGTACGGGGGTCTCGTCCAGCCCAATTGGGGACGCCCATGCCGCATACGAAGAAGCGACGCGCAGCCCATGAAAAAATGCGGACATGGAGACATCAAACCAGCTACCGAAGAGCGCAAAGCTTTGGCAAATTAACGATGACGTGGAGGCAGGAGAAGATAGGAAAATCAGGTATTGGGGGATTGCTATTTAGAGATAAAAGATTAGGACTGCTTCCTCTTCCTCTTGTGGAGTGCATTGACTTGAGGGCTTGGCCTTTCTCCATGGGCAAAACTTAAGATATGTTGGTCGGGTGATAAAAACACGTATGCATTGTTCTCTCTTGGAGGCATCGCCTTGGTAGAATCTCTTTTGTAGTCCGGGTGCTTTCGTTGGTGGTGGCTTGGGTATAGATGCTACTAGTCGTTGAGCACTCTGGCAGGTTTTTCTTTTGTTTTCTTTCAGGTTGTATGCATCCTTGATGTCTTGATTTGTTCTTGATATTATGTTGGCGAAGAGACTAGGCGTAATTGATATTTCAGATATTAATATATTCACGAAAAAATCTCTCCTTCCTATGTAGAATTGACTTTGCCAGTGTACGGAACCAGATCTACACTTCATAAGGTCCATTTCAACAGATTTTGTGCGAACCAGCGGATGGTCTTATCTCTTATGCATCAGTATAATACTTCGAAATTTGATAATAGGATTAATTTACCAGATTGTTTCTCTAGAACTTGAGGTCCCTCCCCGCTCACCGTTGACCAATAAGTAACCAATAAAGCTCTTATTTATTTCCCTTTCTTTTGAGAAGAAGATCTTTCTCTTTTACTAATCAACTATGGATTGAAATACAAGGTTCGGAGAGCTTACAAGTCAAACATGAATCTTAGGAGCGAGCGAGCTACATTCAAGGTTTTTTTTTTTAGTTTAAGTGCTTCCCAATTCGACCAAATACCTTCTTGGATGAAGGCATGATAAAAAAAATGTTAGGGGCTCTGGTCATAATCGTGAATAGGGGTGGTTACTACCAATACTGAATATCACACAACAAACACATTGAGACCGTTATAGTTGACCTTGATGTTGGAAGAGAAGATTAGTCATCGGCACTATGAGGCTCCTGAGCACGCTATAGCTTCAACTTAAAGGATTATGGTTTTGTAAGGTTTTCAATCACATGAGAAAGAAGCTCCCCAAGTAGGCGCACACGACATCCAACGACAAACCGAACCAACCGCACCCTAGACACTAAGGCATGGACTACCCTCCCGTGGGTAGAACCACCCACCTCGTTCTTTTATGCTGTGTTTGGATGCATAGAAAGTTGGCATGGAATTGAATTGGAGTAAGATTCCAAATCTGAGATGGAAATAAATTGGCTTCTAATTCAATTCCGTTGTTTGGATGTCTTTGAATTTTGCTGTTGGAATTAAAGGACATAACTAATTCTAAATCCTGTTTGGATGTACATAGTATGGAATTTGATATTTTGTTGAACTTGGGATGAAGGCCGGAGCGTCGAGGACGAGCACCTGCCGGCGAGCGCACTGGTTGGAGCTGCTAGGAGGGCCGCCTGCCGGCAAGTGCGCGGGTTGGAGCGCAGCGCCCATCTGGCGGCGAGCGTGGGTTGGAGCTTGGTGGAGGGAGGCGGGGAGGGCTACCTGCCGGCGAGCGCGCGGGCGGAGCATCGAGGACAGTGACCTGCCGGCGAGCGCGACAGGGCGGAGCATCGAGGAGAGCCACCTGCGGGCGAGCGCGGTGGGGGAGCGTAGAGGACGGCGACCTTCCGGTGAGCGCAGCGGCCATCTGCCGGCGGGGCCGGGGCAACGCGCTGGCGGGGATGGGGGAACACGGCGGTGGGGCAGCACGGCGGCGGGGGCGTTTGGGCGGGGACGCGAGCGAGGCGGGGAGGGAGACGAGGCCACGCGGTACTTCTCGATTCCGAGCGATTCAGAGGGGCTGAGCTTGGAAAGTTGGGACGACTATTTGCACGCAACGACTCAGCGCTCGGAATTTCGGCAAGTTTCCACGCGAGGATTCCGAGAGCAAACCAAACAGCAGAATTCGCGGAATCGACCCAAATTCCAATTCCATGTCCAGTTTCCATACATCCAAACACAGCATAAGTAAATATTCGATCAAGTAAGAACTAGCAAAATCATACTTCATTTGTCTATAAATAGATGGTTTGTCGAAATCTGGATGTATCTAAACACAAGTAGATAAATTTTAGACGTTTATTTATAGACAGAGTTACTACTCTTTTTAATGCTATTTTGCATGTGCACAAGTTTGACCATAATTTTACATCAATGAATTTTGATAGAATTTTTTAAAATGCACCACAGTCAGTGCACCATCAGTGTCCGCGTTCCCCAGGCAACCCCGTAGGTGCCACATTTTTTTGTCTTTGATTTTTTTTTTCAATCATTCTCAACGGTTCCTCTGCATCGGCGAGAATCCCTCGTATATCGCGAGAGGAGAAAATAAAGACGTGTAGAGGAAGACAAGCGCGCGCAAGGCAAACTGGATCTCTACGGCGGACGGCGATGATGAGGAATACGTGGTTAGGCCGGCGGTTTCTCTACATGGTGGTCGAGAACTACCTTCACAGGCCCTCCCCCTGGTACACGGTGCACCGCATCGACCCTTCTCAGCTCTTCGACCCCATTCCCATTGTCTCGCCGGCGCCGGTGGAGAAAGCGCTCCTGCCTGAACCCGCCATGAGCTTCGGCAACCTTTCCGAGGACATAACGTTCGCGCTCGCCGGCCGCGGAAACGACAAGATTGTTGCACTCGACCAAATGGGCCGCGCCGTGCTCTACGACGACGACTTGCACGCCGTCGCCCCACTCCCCAGCGCGACGGCGCCCAAGCGTTGGTCCACCGTGTCCGTCCGCGTCGGCAGCGTCAGTGCCGAGGATGAGGGCAGCGTGTACGTCATCGAGACGGTCCCCCAGGCGGACCGCGCCGGCCGACGATCCGTCGAGGCGCTGGTGTTCGACGAAACGAACGAGCGCTGGGCATGGCGCCCCATCCTGCCGCCGCCCTACGTGCACGACCCAGGCTACGGCGACGACCGCTCCGGCGAGATCACCTGCTACGCGGAGGACGGCAACCGCGAGGGCGACGGCTCGCTCATCTGGGTATCGACGGCGGCCCGCGGCACGTACTGGCTGGACACGGCGACCGGCGCGTGGACCAAGGCGGGCGACTGGGCGTTGCCGTTCCGGGGACAAGCCGTGCCCGCCCCGGAGCTCGGCCTCTGGCTCGGGTTCTCTGCCAAAGACAGCGGCCGCATCTGCGCCTCCGACATGTTTGCCGCCCTCGACGACGACCGTCCGCCAGGGGTGGACGAGGAGTGGGAGGTCTTCAAGCTGCCAGAGGGGTCGAGCGAGCTACAGTCCTACCTGGTGCACCTGGGCTACGGCCGGTTCTGCGTGGCCAAGCTTTGCGACAGGCAGCGGCAATGGATCCTCAACTGCGGCTGCTGTGAGGACAGGGAAGAGGAGAGCTTCGCCATGTTCACCGGCGTGGAGGTGGTGCGGGGCGACCACACCGGCAGATGGCACCGCATGATCAAGCACAGGACCATCCGGTACAGCTTAGGTACAGACTTCCATCAGTGTGTACTTTAGTCACCAGGGAGAGCAAATCTAGCTAGTTTGGATGGAACTTTATTTTGGAACAAATATCTACAACCAAAGGAAAAAAAAACTATAATAATAAAAAAATGTGTGACTAATTCTCGTTCAAGTGATGTCATTTCTGCTTAATTAGTTAAATCAGTTGCAACTCCAAATGCAACCGAAAAACTTAATTGCGATCTATGTTACAGCTCATGGCTAGCATGAACTACACTAGTAGAAAAATGCACTTTAGTCCCGGTTCATAACGGGCTTTAGTCCCGGTTGTGCAACCGGGATTAAAGGGTCAAGACTAAAGGCTCTCCTTTAGTCCCGGTTGCTTACGAACTGGGACTAAAGGTCCATGGTTCCGCGCGTCGGGTGAAAATATCTCTAGATTTTTTAATTTTATTTTTAATTTTATTTTTAATTTTTTTATTCCATTTTTTTCTATTTTTTCAGTATTTCTATTATTTGCATAGTTTAGACTCTATCTCTAACTACACTTATCTCTATTCAAATTACTTACTCGTGATTAAACTTCCCGCTCGGTTATCCATCCTCCCACTACTCTAGTACTAGCACGCTTAACTTCCGAGTTCCATTCTGTTCCGCATCCAAGTGCTTCACGCGCATGTATGTGATACTAGTATCATATCAATCCTATTAACATGTTGGTCGATGTCACATTTATTTTTTGTTTGAATTTCAAATAATTCTTTTAATAAACAAATGTAATGATGTAATAATAATCTTGAATAAATAAATAAACATTAACTTTTTAATTTGTATTTTTTTTGCCAAACCTAAAATCTAAAAATTTGAAAATCTAAAAATTGGGTAAAAGTAATAGTAATCTTTATGCATGATGCAATTATTAATTTTAATTTTTTTAAAAATTAAAATATATAAAATCTGTAATTTATAGAAAAAACTAAAATCTTCCTACTTTCGTATTTTCATTTGGAATTTTGAGAATCTAAAAATTGGCTAACCGGGTAAACCCTGGTGAATTCGGATGTAACTTTTTCCCACGATGATTTTGATATATTTCCAAGACCGGGGCAGGGGCCAAGGTCGGCAACTGAGGGGTGGCGGTCAGGGGCGTACCTAGAGAAAAACCAACCCGGTGTCCTCTTATGAGTCACGCATAATTATCACTTAGAGCCGCGGGTGTCATACGCTACAAATGCATAGAATATAGCAAGGAAATGAGATTTTACCCGGTGTCATGTGACACCTGGTAGCACAACGTGGGTACGCCCCTGGTGGCGGTCCAGGGGCGACTGCTCGGTGCGGGGCGGTGGATCTTCCGCCGCCGCCCGGGAGGGGCCGAGAGAGGAGTAGGGCAGCGGCTAGGTCAGGGGAGAGGAGGAAAACACAGTCAGTTAGAAGGACAGGAATTGAGGAGGGGATGGTGAAATAAGAAAAATTAGTGGCGTTGCCATGATGCCAACATGTCCAACCCGACCTACCAAACAACAAAATCTCAGGTGAGATGGGAATATCTGGGTTGACCCGGGGCTCGGCTATGATGCTTCGATCCGTGACAGATAGCACTAAAATTGAGAGAAGCTAGTGCTCAACTGATTGCTACTACAACCATATGTGGCGAGTTGCCGTTTGAGTTCGCCAAATCTTGCTTTTGTGTCGGTACTCAGTTACCGGGGATAAATTTCTCGTCAAGAATGTCTTAGATTTGTTAAAACTTGAATGTATCTAAACATTATCTAGTGTATAGATATATCTAAATTAAGACAAATCTATGACAACCTTCACAAGACGGAGGGGGTACCTTGTTGTGTATGTTGTACCAGCTCCATGGAGTTTGTTTACTGAATTTTAGCTATTATGCCCGGTGGTAGTTTTCAACCACCGAAGCTAGGAAGAAACCATAAGGGGGGACACCGTGTGATGAAAATCATCTGAGTTTTGATCATTTAAATTTGAAATACTCCCTCCGTTTGAAAAAAGATAACGAAGATTCGTCCAAAATCTGATGTATTCATGCAGTCTTAAATTTAGACAAATTGCGTCCTCTTTTATGCACAGAGCCACAGAGGTAGTAGATTTGTTTCTGATAATTTTGGTGTTTGGGATATACTGTGGATTATGGTGTTGTCTGTATGCTTGGATGGTGACTAAATCTCTACATAGCATATGAGAGATAATTAAGCGACAACAACTAGTGTCATAGAGGAAGAACTCCCTCGTTCCCCCTCGTCGCTCCCGTGGGCGACGGGAGGGAACCCTAGCCGCCACCGGCCCAGGCCCCTCCCCCTGCTCCTCCCTCCCCTCGCCGCCGCGAGGGCGTCGCTGGGCAAAGCCCGGGCGCTGGCGGCGGCGGGGATTCCTCTCCCCCTCGCGCGGAAGCCTGGGCGCGGGCCGACGCGGCCGGTGAGGGCGGCGCGCTCGACGAGGGGCGCGGCGGCGCGGCTGCCTCAGCAGCGGCGTGGAAGCTTCGTGGCGTGGCGGCGACCCCGTGCTGGAGGCGGCGGCTGCCCTCGGGCGGCCACCAAGTCCGGCGGCGGGCGGCGCTGTAGGGGTGGCCAGCGACGGCGACGGCGCTGGGGATGGCAGCGACGGCGCTGGGGAAACGGCGACGGCGCTGGCGGCAGGTTGTGCTGGGCGGCCGGAGTTGGCATCATGGCGGCGCGGGCTTGCTGGCTCGGATCTGGGCCCTTTGGGCCCGATCTGGGTTTGGCGGGCCCCGGCCGTCCTGCCCTGCAGCGCCTGGGTGCGGCCAGGCACCTCCTCCTTGTCCGTCCTTCTCGGCTCCGAGCGCATGTGCTCGCTGCTCCGGCCGGGTTGGGCGGAACCCTACGCCATCTTGGCGTGGCGGCTCGCGGCGTCCGCGCGGCGCTGGTGATAAGGTGGACGATGCTGGGTGACCGGCGATGCTCTCTGAGGTGGATGTGTGCACTCCCGCAGTCCCGCAGCGACCCACCCCATGGTGGCACCTGCGCCGCTTGCGGCTCAGTAGTGCCCCTCTTAGGCAGCCTGTCCCTTTGTGGGCATGGCTGCCCCCGACCTGGCGCGCTGGACGTGCTGCCGGTGGGTTGCGCTGCCAAAGCTAGCGCTTTGAGAGAAAAGGGTCAGCACAGGAGGTCTTGGCGAAGGATGATAGTGCCTGCAGTGGTGAGGAACCATGCTCTGGGCGAAAACCCTGCCTTTCGGGGCCGGTGACGGCGACGCCTGAGGGCGCCGTTTTCCTCTTGTGGCGTCACCGAGGAGTTTCGGCACCTCCCTTGCCTAGGGTCTCATGTTTCGGGTGAAAACCTCAGATTTGGCTAGCCAAATCGGGCGACGACGGCGTCTTGGACGTCGTACCCTCCTTGGAGGCGTCGTCTTGGGAACTTGAGTTCGGGCCGTACGTCTTCCTCGTGGATCTTAGCGCTGACCACATGGGAGGTGTCTTGCGATGCGGGTAGCGCGCTAGCCTCTCGAGTAGTATCGCGGTGGCTTGCGCGATGAGGATCTTCCTCGATCAGCGCGAGCATGCCTCCGGATGAGCGAGTGGTGGGCTGGCCTCTGTGTTTGTTGGCGGGCTGCTGAAGACTGCACGCTTGCACGTCTGTCAAGGTTGCCGGGAGCTAGCCGCTGCGCCGACGGCGTTCCTCGGATTTGGGTCGAGGCCGGAGCAGCAATTGCTCCCAGCTGAGCCGTGGTGGGCTCGCGGGATTCAGTGTGGTACGCGTCTTGGCTGCAGCTGGCAGGTTCTTGGTAATTTCGACGATGCGCGAGCACTGCGACTTTCATCGGCAAGGGTTCTGTCTTGCGGAGGAGCTCACTCTGTAGTGTCCCGGAGGAGCACTCGACGGATTTCGGCCTTTTTGTCGTAGTCTAGTTTGAGTGTCGGGTGTGTACTGTGGGTGTTCGGTCTTTTCTTAGGCTTGTAATGTAAACTTCCTTTCTATCAATGAATCGAAACGCAAACCTTTTGCGTTTTCGCGAAAAAAAAAAAAAAGAGATAATTAAGCGTCTGAGCTTGTTTGCATCTCGTCGGGTAGAGTAGACAATAGAGTTAGGCAACTCGAAAATGGAACTACCACATGAAGCTCCTACGATCATGTACACATCTTCATTGCTACGTTCCTCTGTTTGAAGAGGTGTGTACTCACGAGGAAACATAGATGAAACTCGAACTAGACTTACTAGAGAACAACAGAACGTGTTGAGTTTAGAGCCAATGCACGACCGGTGCTTGATCATGCGGAGCTCCCCACCGTCGCAGCTTGAGCACGGCGAAACCCATGCAAGGAGGGTCCAAGTCGTCGTAGCACCGCGCGCAGCGCGACGCCGGCGGCGGTTTCTCCATCTCGTAGAGCTTCGCGACGCAGAACCGGCCTCCGTCGCCCAGGTGCACGAGCTGCGTCCTCAGGTTGTAGGTGTTGCTCAGGTAGGAGTAGGACCTGGAGAAGACCTCCCATACTCCGCTCGCCTCGACCGGCCCGTCGGCGCCGGCGTGCAGGTCCCACGCGCCGAGAAGACGGTTGTAAAAGTAACGTCCGTCGTCTGGTAACCCGAACCAGAGGCCGTGCTCCGGGGCGTACACGGCGGGACCGCGGAACGGCAGCGGTGAGTCGCTGACCTTGCTCCACTCGCCCTTCTCCGTGTGCAGGGAGTACGTCCCGTTGCCGCGCGTGGACGCCCAGATGTGCGAGTCGCTGACCACCGTGTAGGCGGCGATGTCGTTGGAGTGGCGGTTCCGCGTCTCGCCGGCATGACCCGGCTAGGGAGGTGGCGGGAAGGAATGCCAGTACCAGTCAGGGTATTGGAGGCCGTCCGTACGGATTAGCCCCCGGACGAATACCCTGTGCTCCCGGGGTAGGCCGCCGTAAATTTCAAAGCCACCTCCAAAGCCGTACTTACCATGACCATCGCGGACGCCGCGGTCCTCCTCCTCCACCCCCACGAAGTAGAGGTCGTCACCGACGGCGACCGCCGACCGGCACGGCCTCGTGCGGGGGAAATGTGAGGCCGGGAAGCGCGACGACGGACTGCGAGGCGTCGTCGTAGAAGACGGCGCGGTCCACGGCACAACCTTCTTCTCTGTCTTGGTACCCGCCGCGGGCCACGGCGACGATCTGGTCCTTGTTGCGGCCGCTGAGTGCGAAGTGCATATACACGTTGGGAGAGGAGAAGGTCATGGTGGGGCGAGGCAAGCGAGCCTTCTCCGCATCGACATACGGCTCTGCCGCCTTCACATTCGCTGCTGCCGTCGCCGCCTCCATCGTTGTCGCCCTCGCAGCAGCAGTTGCTGCCACCGCCGCGCGTTCCGGCGAATCCCTGGGGTAGAAAAGGCGGGACGGGTTGATGCGATGCAGCGTGTACGATAGGGGTTTCATGGAGCCGTTCTGTACCACTATGTATAGAAACCGCCGGCTCATCGTCGCCGGCCGGCCAAGATCTCTCCGGCCGCCTCGGTCCGCTCGGTAGATCAGTTTTTGTTTTTTTTTTTTTTTTTTGAGAGGAACACTAACTGTATTCCCTTAGTTTACATAAACTGGACAAACGCCAGCAACCAAGTCTCTTACAAAGGATGGAAGCGGGTCAAACCACACCTGGTAGTTTCCCCGCTCCTGACTGACACCAAACGCAGCAAGACAATGTGCTGATATGTTACAGACTCTTGAACATACTTCTACCTTACAATGCTGAAACGAGTGCTTAATAACAGATTTCATGTCCTTAAAAAGCACACCAAGAACAGAATTGTCATATGCTTCGCTGGTCACTGCTTGCTTCAGGACGGTAGCATCAGTCTCTAATATGATCTTCTGACATCCCATTCTTGCTGCTTCCTGGATTGCATGAAACATCGCTGCTGCTTCTGCATGTAAGGGATCAGAAACGAACATCAGATTTCCGGCTCCTGCCACCAGAGTATCCCCTCGTTCGTTTTTGATGGTAAAACCCCACCCACCGGAACGAGTCGATTCTCTAAACGCCCCGTCTGAATTTATTTTCAGATAATCCAAAGGAGGAGGGGACCAGACCTGCATCTTATTTTGTCTCACCTCTTTTGTTCTTTTGAGGTGCTCCCAGTACTCTGTAAAATGGAGTTGATGAGAAAATAATATTTCATTTAGGCTCCTAATCTTTTGTCCTTGGTTGGCTTTATTTCTTTCTAGCCACCAAGTCCATAGTAATGTACATACCTTCATACATATCTCTTCGTTCAGTTTGAGGATCTGTATCATTACCCATTTAGCACTCGTTTCAGCATTGTAAGGTAGAAGTATGTTCAAGATGTTTGTTGAGTAACTGTTCTTGTGATCAGTGTATGTGCTATGCATGCTGAACCTCGTTTCGTTTTCTAACATGTGAGATGCACAAGTGTATGCGGCCATGTCACCGAGCTGTCGCTCTTGCTGGCCACCACTCCGACCTGCAGCTACTGGCGATGGTTTCGGTGGCGCAACTGCTGCTGGGCTGGCCAGAGCCTCCTGCGCCTGGAGCCGTTGTAAGAATAGAGCCAACACTATAACTGGGTTAGTAGACTCGCGTCCATGTGTTGAAATACGCGAAATGCTGCATTTCTTGGTGATTCCTAGCGCTTGCACATGAGTTACTTTCGTAAGTGCACATAGCTAGCTTCGCTAAGCTAGAATCAAATTGCACATGCACTTGAGCTTGGTTGCTTCCATCTTTTTGTTTTTTCTTAAAGAAAATAAGCTAACTGATCTAAGAAATCTTGTTGAAAACAAGACAGATCTGCAAATGGCGTGGCGAATGTTTGAAAAATCTTGCTGATTGATATTTGATTCGATTGATTCGCTTAACCATGTTTTCTTTTCTTGTTTTGAGTTTTCCGTGGTTCTGCGAATCATGAATACATGACCTAGCTATCAGCTCATTGTCTCACTTGAAGCATATCTCTTTATTTAGGTAATGACACAGGAATTGCATATCCTGGTACTGCTGAAGCTATGCTAGCTAATTCCTTGTACCGATGTGTTGTTGATTTATGAACTAGCATGGTTTAGTTTGACTTCAATGTATGCATCAGAAGCGATTCTTCATTTGTGATATGCAAGATAAGGATCTTCCTATATGTACTTGTTAACTCAATTGTCGTATGTGGCACACTGTTGTTGTAAGTGCTTCACATTGTTGGTATCCAAACATATGCGTATATTCTTCAAAAGAACTTCAAGGATTTCTACACTTAAAATGTTTAGGTTATTGCCTTGCAAAAACTGCTAGTGGATCTGATTTTTAATTTCTGCTGAATACGTCGTTGTTGGTTTATGTTATGATTTGGTTACAGCGTATTGTTCATTTGGCCGTATGCAGCCTCATCCTGTTAATGAGAGCTCAGCTATGGCATCTTTGGATACCCTGGGATCAATTCTATTATGTAAAACAAGAAAATTCTGCTGCTAAGTAGGTTGTATCCCCTGTGCTGGATCCTTAGTCCCTAAATGGAAGGATTTATTGAATGTCTAAGCATAGTTTCCTCTAGACTGCAGTTTCGTGTTATTTACATATGTACTGTTGATTTGCCTAATTTTTAGTCTCGTATAGCATGATTTGTCCAGTATGTTGTCCCCAGGTCTGTAGTATGATTAGTCCAGTTTAGGCAAACTGAATGTTTTACTGGAGAATGGCTGATTTCTTACTACTTGGTCCACTCATCCTGATAAAATTGGTCCATCACATCTCTCATTTTTGCATGTGTGCTTTGAGAAGTTTGCATGACATGTCATCTGGTCCAAGATGTGTGTGCTGTATTTTCGGTTCGATTCACTTGCTGTAGTTTTTGTCGGTGCAGCTCCAATCATGTGCAGGTGCAGATGATTACATGTCCAGGTGGTTGACGCTGCGGCGACCTCGACACCGCCATTGAGGATCTCATCAACATTGGCACCAAAAGGTTGAATTTCTTTCTTTGGTAAAGCTGGAATACATTGATGTCACGCTATCACTGGATTAGCAGACATGTGTCCATGTATTGAAATACAGGAAATGCTACATTTCTTGGTTATTCTTACCGCTTGCGACATAATGTCTCAATAGCATGCTCTTAATCTGTGTGTTCTGTTTATTCCTTCTCTAGGTTATGAAAAGCTGAAATATCATGCATAATGACTTGTGCTATCGGTGACTGTTAGCGATATCTCGTGACTTGATAGCTCAATATCATGTTCTTGGTTAGTGGGTTTGTTTTGTTCTCTAGTTTATTTAAGCTATGGAAATATGATGCATAATGACTTGTGCTATTTTTGGTCATAGTGATGCTCATTTGATAACTATCCTTGTTTTTCTGTGTCAGTGTTGGCTGCAGTGGTATCTCTCTAATCTAGTGCTAATTAACCTGCAATCTGCAATTGATCAAGCTAGCTAAGGCCTTGTCTTTGTAAAGTTGATGATAGTTTCTGAATTTGATCTCCACGCACAGCAACCTTGTTCTTGTGCCTTATAATGTAATGAAGTGCACCAAATATATCAAAGCACGGTATGACAGATATTTGAAAGTATAATATGCACGATGATGGCTAGTGCAACCACTACCCCGCTAATAGCACCGGTTAGATATGCTTGTAGATTCATGACCTCGGTATGCCTAGACGGGATGAAGATCCTGGCACCACCAATATCCAACGCGCTGGTGACGAGCTACCACAACGAAGTGCCGATATTTATTAAGTCATTACTCATTGAAAACCAACGTGAGTATCACGAACGGAATCTCGGGCAAATTATTATGACGACATCCTCCCACTTCGAGCGCCATACTTGGATACCGTAGACATGCTACTGGTATATATATATATGCTAGCTAGCGACAAGATCGATGTAGCGAATGGGAGAGTCACAACTCGACATGATTCCTTCTTGATTTGTTGCACTTGATATCCGACAATCGATATTTCTAACTACGATTCCTCGCATGCATATGGGTCATTTCCGTTGTCTTGCACCGGAGACTAATACTTGGTTAACTACTTCACTTAAGCTGTAACTAAGACTTTTTTTTATCCCTACTTTGGGATTTGGTATTTTAGGTTCTATTTTATCACCCGATAGGAGGACAATGTTTGATTGGTTCGAAGAAATTCATCTAGGTACTTTCTAGGCTGCTACAAAGGTAATATTGCAGTTTCGGAGGAAAATAAGTATTCATTAGTTGTTTGAGTTAATAGAAGAACACGGGTGTGAGCTAGAAGTCCTATTGGGCCCAATCCAGTCCGGCCTCCGATCGAGGGCTATTTTATTTATGGTAAAACCACCCAAACCCCCTCTAAGTCGTTTTTAAAAATCCCCTCCCACCCGGACCGCTCCTGCTCCACTCGTTGGTACAGTCCCTTCCGTCGGTGCCTCGTCTCCCTACCACCATACCCTGCTCCCCTCGGCGTCCGAGCTCCTCCGTCGCATTAAATGGACCACGTCACCCCCTCTATCCCCTGCACCAGCCCTAACCCGTTGACGCCGGTTCCCTCTACAGCCCCTCCTCTCCTCCGCCCCTATCCCGCCTTATGCACGTCTCCCCATGTGGCAGTCGCCACATTCAGCTGCTCCGGCCCCCGTTTGCTTCTGCTCCCGATGAGAGCTAAGTCCCTACCCAACAGGCATGGGGCTGCTGATAGCTTTCTTGTGGGTGTGTGCGTGTAGTGGTATGTCGATGTGCGGCTCTCATCCGAGCTTGTCTTCCCGGGTCGCGCGCGTGGACGAGGGTTTGCGATACGGTGGTGCACGCTGGTGAGTGGATGTTGACCACTAGGATGACATCGACACTAGCCACGGAGGGCTGCGAGGAACATCTCATCGGAGGAGGGGGCGGCTGTGATCGGTGGTTTGCGCCTGGGTCGCCAATTCTGGACGCCGTTTCTTACAAGCCTCCTCCGCCGCTGATGTTCTCGGCTGGCGTCTTGGCCGGTGCCCGACGGCATGTAGGCCATGGATAGTGCATATTTGAAGGCTGTCCACGTTGTGCAGGAGGTCGCCCCACGGGCCCACCACGTCATGGATGTCAGCATTTTGTCGATTTATTTGTGAAGATAAAATCTTAGGTTATAGCACAAGTTATCATGCATAGATATAGGAAAATAAAGCGAAGAAGAAATTGTACATAGGATGGTGTGTGAATACATTTGTATGTAGATAAACTTACCGATTAATCTTTAAAAAGTGAAGTGAGTGGAATCTGATGAGCTAGAGCATTCCTAAGTACTCTGTCGGTCGGTTGAAAAATAACTTTCTCTGCCGTAAATTTTCTCCGCAAATTAATCATGTACTACGTACTATAGTAGGAGAGCAGCGCATGCTTTAAGGAGCAAATCTGTGTTGTCCCTAATTACTTAAGGATTACGAGGGGTTACCGTCGTTTTCTGTCCCCCTAATAAAGAGAGAGGGGCAGCGCAATTTGCCTTTTAACCTCCCGTTCTTCAGTTAATTAGGAGGAAATGAATTATGTACTGTGAGAGAATGCGAAGCATCTACTAGTAGCATCCCAAGGGCCGATCGAGGAATTAACGGCATGCGGGATTATACTACTGTAGTAGATCCCTTTTAATCGGCCCGGCCTAATTAGGAGTAATAAATAGGAAGGCGCGCGCGAGGAGCGAGAGATTTGTTTGGGCGAAGGAATCCGATCGTGCGCGAGGAGCTAGCTGGTGCGCTGTTTTCGTGCGCGAGGAGCTAGCACGTGCCACGTCCTTCCTCCGCTACGCGCGCCTCGCACTCCGTCTGCGCGCGCGCGCGCAGCCCGGCATCCGACTGCACCACCCCCCAGTGCGACACCGTGCCTGTCGCCAACCTGTACTTCATGGACGAGGAGGACGAGGTCGTGCCCAACAACAGCAACAACAAACTGCGAGCGCTTATATATCGCGAGAGGAGAAAATAAAGACGCTATCAGAAAAAGAAAAAACGTGTAGAGGAAGACAAGCGCGCGCAAGGCAAACTGGATCTCTACGGCGGACGGCGATGATGAGGAATACGTGGTTAGGCCGGCGGTTTCTCTACATGGTGGTCGAGAACTACCTTCACAAGCCCTCCCCCTGGTACACGGTGCACCGCATCGACCCTTCTCAGCTCTTCGACTCCTTCATTGTCTCGCCGGCGCCGGTGGAGAAAGCGCGCCTGCCTGAACCCGCCATGAGCTTCGGCAACCTTTCCGAGGACATAACGTTCGCGCTTGTCGGCCGCGGAAACGACAAGATCGTTGCACTCGACCAAATGGGCCGCGCCGTGCTCTACGACGACGACTTGCACGCCGTCGCCCCACTCCCCAGCGCGACGGCGCCCAAGCGTTGGTCCACCGTGTCCGTCCGCGTCGGCAGCGTCAGCGCCGAGGACGACGGCAGCGTGTACGTCATCGAGACGGTCCCCCAGGCGGACCGCGCCGGCCGACGATCCGTCGAGGCGCTGGTGTTCAACGAGAAGGACGAGCGCTGGGCATGGCGCCCCATCATGCCGCCGCCCTACGTGCACGACCCAGGCTACGGCGACGACCGCTCCGGCGAGATCACCTGCTACGCGGAGGACGGCAACCGCGAGGGCGACGGCTCGCTCATCTGGGTATCGACGGCGGCCCGCGGCACGTACTGGCTGGACACGGCGACCGGCGCGTGGACCAAGGCGGGCGACTGGGCGTTGCCGTTCCGGGGACAAGCCGTGCCCGCCCCGGAGCTCGGCCTCTGGCTCGGGTTCTCTGCCAAAGACAGCGGCCGCATCTGCGCCTCCGACATGTTTGCCGCCCTCGACGACGACCGTCCGCCAGGGATGGACGAGGAGTGGGAGGTCTTCAAGCTGCCAGAGGGGTCGAGCGAGCTACAGTCCTACCTGGTGCACCTGGGCTACGGCCGGTTCTGCGTGGCCAAGCTTTGCGACAGGCAGCGGCAATGGATCCTCAACTGCGGCTGCTGTGAGGACAGGGAAGAGGAGAGCTTCGCCATGTTCACCGGCGTGGAGGTGGTGCGGGGCGACCACACCGGCAGATGGCACCGCATGATCAAGCACAGGACCATCCGGTACAGCTTAGGTACAGACTTCCATCAGTGTGTACTTTAGTCACCGCATTAGTACGCAGGGAGAGCAAATCTAGCTAGTTTGGATGGAACTTTATTAATTTTGGAACAAATATCTACAACCAAAGGAAAAAAAAAAACTATAATAATAAAAAAATGTGTGACTAATTCTC
>NC_061509.1:139409118-139473638 GCF_022539505.1 Lolium rigidum | reverse complement strand
AAAAAGAAGGCAAGCAAGAAAACGAGAAAATTACCCGGGAGGCGGTCGCGCACCGGCTGCGCCCGTAGCGCCGCATGCCCACTTCCTTCTCCCCCAAAGGCTCCGTCCGAGCGCTAGGAGGGTGGGGTCGACAAACCGGCATCGCATGCCGGCGCTCTTTGTGCTTCTGGCCCCAAGCCATGAGCTTGTCCACAAACTCATGACCGGCCTCGGCGCGCAAGGGCGGCGCGTGCTCGTGGATCTATGAGTTAAAGATAGCTAAGAAAAGATTCGCAAAAAAGCGATAATGAAAGTGTTGGATAATAAGGCACAATTTCCATGATTAATTCCAGAATATAAAGCATGACGAAAGTAACTACTAACATGTGAAACTCGAACATACTAGATGCAGTGATCAACATGAACAAGAAAGGGTAGCAACGGCACAACATCTGTCGCTAAAACGCATCGAGATATGTCGCACGTACCGATCTCAGGAGGTGGCGGTGGAGGTGTAGCGTACGACAGCCGCAACAGCACGTTGCTGATGACAACGTTGCTGGCGACGGAGACGATGGTCGAAGTAGACGCGCGCTGACGCCGACGGTAGGCAGCACCGCCCCGACTTGGACGGAAGGCTGACCCGTGATGAAGAGCTTGGAGCGGGCCGTCGCGGCGCCTCCCAAAAAAACCCACCCGCCCCTCTCCGCACTGGGATCTGCAAGGACGAGCGGCTCGGTCCCTGCTCTCCCGCTCGCCGATGCACGTCGGCGCGCGGGATGAGTAGGCTACGATGGCGGCGCAAGCGGAGGGGGTGGGAACCCTAACTCATGTATTAGATATATTTGCGGCAGCCGGGCAAGAAGACTGTAGGCTCGGGAAACCTCTAGGCTACGTGGGCACGCCCACGCCGCACGAACGTTTCGAGCCTGGCTACGGATAGCCCACGATCCGGGAGCGACCCGAACCGACTAAGCTGCGCGACGCGTCCGTTCTGGACTCCGCTCGGTGCTGCTGTGGGCCGCAGGCAAGTAAGTGATAGTCTCGGCTCGAGGCTCCAATCCACTCACCACGAGGCGCGGCGCGCGTCGTGACGTGACGTGTCGAGTCGAGTCGCAGCCGAGACGAGACGAGCGGCCGAGGAGGAGTGGAGGAGCGCGCGTGTAGCACCCCCATTCGACCACTTACTAGTGGTGAACAAACTCCACCTTATAAGGTGGTTCAACTTCCTCCCAACTTTCCATGTGGGACTAAACTTCCCACCTCTTGCCACTCCCTAGTGAGCTGCCACCAACTTGGGATCAAACCTTGCTGCCACTAAGTGGGCTTTGAGATTTATAGGGAAAATCTGAAATGCCCATCTTCAGATCCTTCCAATGGATGTAAGGATCCGGGTCGACGGAATCAAGCGCGCGCTTCACGCAGATCCCACGCCGCTCTGCGTGAATGGTGCGGAAGCGGTCCTTGGCCTGAAACAGGAAAAAAGAAGATTAACAAGAGCAAAAAGTTACCGGCAAACCGACCCTAATTGCGTAATCTCTTACTTCTTGGGTCGGAGGGTTAGTAGTCTTCGAGGGAAGGAGGCCCCATTCCCAGTCAAACGGCATGGCAGTTTGGCAGATCTGCCTAGCCTTGCGGACGACGTCCTTCTTGCTAAGAGGACGGCCGGTGATCTTGGTGGGATCGCCAGGACCATACATCTCGCTCATCCTATGCTGCCGGCGCTTGAGAGGAAGCACCCGGCGCGAAATAAAAGTGCGGATGATATCATCCGAGCAGATGTTAGTCTCCTTCTTCAAAGTTGCCATGAAGCGCACCACCCGGTTGGTTTCGATGTGATCCGTCTTCGGGTTGTAGCTCCAATTGGCTCTGCTGGGCGGCGCCGCGTTGAAGGGCGGCAGATCAATGAGATTCGCGGGGCCGTTGTTCTTCACGTAGAAGAAGGTCCCTTGCCAAGCGCGGCAGGACTCGAGGCCGGTGAATTTGAAGAAAGTGCTCCCTTGGCGGGAGCCGACAATGCAAGACCCGCACTGCACGGGCGGTTTGGGCTTAGGAATTTCCTTGCCCTGAACGGAATTAATCCGCAGAGCAAAGAAGCGGGCAAACGTCTCACGAGTGGGACGAATGCCAATATAGGCCTCCATGAAGGTGGCAAAACAGGAAAGATAAAAAATGGCGTTGCCGGGGAGGTGATGAGGTTGAAGTTCATAAAAATTTAGGAACTCCCGGAAAAAAGGCGAAGCAGGAAGGCCGAAGCCACGCTCAAAATGAGCAAGGAAAACAACATGTTCACCGGGCTGGAGCACCGGTTAGATCTCGTCACCGGGAAGCCGGCAGGTTACCCCTTCCGGAATCCTGCGGGACCGGTATAGCCAATCGATCTCGTATTCGGTAACATTGGAGCCCATCCAGGCTCCACGAGTGATAGGGGAAGGCTCTACGCCGGAAGCTTGGCTAGAGCTACCGGACTCTTGGTGGCTACCGGATTCTTGCTGGCTGCCGGAATCGGTTTCCATCGGATCTGAAGCCGTAGATCTACCGGAATATTGTCTACGCCGGCTACCGGAGGAGGAAGCAGAAGAAGAAGCAGAGGAAGATTCCTCCCTAGACATTGGTTTGGAGGCGAAAAAACAGAAATCCCACAGTTGAACCCCGCGCGAAGATCTACGAGTAAGAAGAAAATCAAAGAAAAAGAGGAAATAAAAACACTGTTGACCCAAGATCTAGAAAACAAGCTAAGGGCAAGCAAAGTGAGACTGGAACTAACCTGAGGCGGAGCGGTCGCTGGGGAAGAGGTTCAGCGGTGAAGCAACGGGCCTGCGGTCGCCGACGAGCACCGTCGACGGCGAAGCGGTGAAGGGCGCGAAGAAGCGAGAATGCTGCGGTCGCAACGGAGGCGCTGCAAAAGATTTCCGCACGGCGAGGTCCGGTGGAGATGCGGCGTGAGTTCGCCGGACAGCAGAGCTCAAGCGGACGACGGCGGACGAAGAATGGCGGAGGCGCAGAGAGCGAGGAGCACTGTGCGCGAAGAATGGGGAATGCGAGAAGAGGAAGAAGAGGCGACGGTTCCAACTTAAATAGAAGGGAGAAGGTGGGCCGAAAACCGCCGGGCCGCGGCGGTTCGCTCTGTGGGCCGCGACAGTTCGCACCACGGGCCGCCACGTGGCGAGGAGGTACACGCGAAAAAATAAGAAGACACACGGAGGCACACACTGATCCGAAGTGGCTAGTGGGATCTGCAGTGGTGCATTTAATGCGCGCGCGGGAGTCGAAGCGAAGTGACATCTGACACTGGCACGCCAGTTAACAGTGCGCATATCACTGACAGGCGCGGGGCCCGAGATATTCTCGACTTCGCCGAGGAAAGAGTAAATGCGGAAGATGCCGGAGAGAAAAGATGCCGGAAGACACCTTGTAAATAGAGAAAAGAAAAGTCCGTGCAAAGATGCCGGAGTAAACCTTGTAAAGAGAGAAAAGAAAAATCCGTGCAAAGATGCCGGAGGATACCTTGCAAAGAGAGAAAGAAAAGTTCGGGCAATGATGCCGGATCCAAACTCAACGCCGGAAAAATTAAACCGGTATCCTAAAAACGTGAGAACCTGGCATGGTCTGTAGGATAGAATCCGACAGACTATACCAGCTTCGGGGACTAATGTTGGGGGGATGACCCCCGGTATGCCAAAGGCATGCCAAACCGGATGGTTTGAGTCATCAAGATACCGGTTTAATATTCTTACCGGAACACAAAGACGAGAATTTGGCTAAGTGAAGCTAAGCCGGTATCCCCAAGAGGGGTATACCGGAACCGGATAAAAGAAGATACCGGAAAGAAGGGCTGTCGGCGGGACTGGTCAAAGATTCTCTTCGAGCTAGAAGACAAGGATGAGCTAAGCAAAGAGGCTTTAATCGAGCCACGGCGCCAAAGAGAGAGGTGACGCTGAAAGAAGCCGGAGGACGTCGGCGTCCACGATTAAAGAAGACCCCGGCGTCATCCATGATTAAAGTAGCTTTGTAAAGTAGTTTGTCCGAGTCAAAGATGCCATCGAGGATTTCTTGCTACGTAAGCCACCCTCTCCCCTATATAAGGAGAGGGGGCACTGCCTCATACGGGCGCGTGTTGACAGAAAAGATTAGACGATAGACCTTGTATCCAAGACCCTGTAACCATGTTGAGATCAATGAAGCTAGCGATCTAGTAAAGAGTTCTTCCTCTTGCCTCTCTTCTTGCATACCGGCCTTTGGCTGAGTTCTTGAGGAAAGGATCCGGAAGTTCATCCCATCTAGTCGCAAACCCTCCCCCGAATCCTCTAGCGCCCATTCGGCCCCAACTTAAGCCATCCCATGGCATCTGCTCGTTCGCCACGACGACAGTGGCGGCGCCTCGTCGCCCCACTTCGTAATCCTTTCGGTCTTCTGGAAGCTTCGTGGAAAAATAAGACCCTGGGCGTTGATTTCGTCCAATTCCGAGAATATTTCCTTTGTAGGATTTCTGAAACCAAAAACAGCGAGAAAACGACAAGCGGCTCTTCGGCATCTTGTCAATAGGTTAGTGCCTAGGAAAATGCATAAATATGACATAAAGTGTGTATAAAACATGTGAGTATCATCATAAAAGTAGCATGGAACATAAGAAATTATAGATACGTTTGAGACGTATCAAGCATCCCCAAGCTTAGTTCCTACTCGCCCTCGAGTAGGTAAACGATAACAAAGATAATTTCTGAAGTGACATGCTAGCATAATCTTGATCATACTATTGTAAAGCATATGAGATGAATGCAGCGATTCGAAGCAATGGTAAAGACAATGAGTAAACAACTGAATCATATAGCAAAGACTTTTCATGAATAGTACTTTCAAGACAAACATCAATAAGCCTTGCATAGGAGTTAACTCATAAAGCAATAGATTCTTAGTAGAAAGTTTTGAAGCAACACAAAGGAAGATATAAGTTTCAGCGGTTGCTTTCAACTTCAACATGTTTATCTCATGGATAATTGTCAACACAAAGTAATATGAATAATGCAAATAAGCAAGTATGTAGGAATCAATGCACAGTTAACACAAGTGTTTGCTTCTAAGATAGAAAGAAGTAGGTAAACTGAATCAACATAAAAGTAGAAGAATGGCCCTTCGCAGAGGGAAGCGGGGATAAAATCATGTGCTAGAGCTTTTCAAGTTTTGAAATCATATAGAGAGTATAAAGTAAAGTTTTGAGAGGTGTTTGTTGTTGTCAACGAATGGTAGTGGGCACTCTAACCCCCTTGCCAGACAGACTTTCAAAGAGCGGCTCCCATGAATTTTTTATTTTTTGGGTGACACTCCTTCCAACCTTTGCTTTCACAAGCCATGGCTAAACGAATCCTCGGGTGCCTTCCAACAATCACATACCATGAAGGAGTGTCTATTTATTTTAGTTTTATTTAGAGATGACACTCCTCCCCACCTTTGCTTTCTCGAGCCATGGCTAACCGAATCCTCGGGCGCCTTCCAACATTTCACATACCATGGAGGAGTGTCTATTTGCAAAATTAAGTTGCTTACTGACGAATCAGAGCAAAACATGTGAAGAGAATTATTAATGAAGGTTAATTAATTGGGCTGGGAACCCCGTTGCCAGCTCTTTTTGTAAAATTATTGGATAAGCGGATGAAGCCACTAGTCCATTGGTGAAAGCTGCCCAACAAGATTGAAAGATAAAACACCACATACTTCCTCATGAGCTATAAAACATTGACACAAATAAGAGATAGTAATATTTAAATTGTTTAAAGGTAGCACACGAAGTATTTACTTGGAATGGCAGAAAAATACCATGTAGTAGGTAGGTATGGTGGACACAAATGGCATAGTTTTTGGCTCAAGGATTTTGGATGCACGAGAAGTAATCCCTCTCAATACAAGGCTTAGGCTAGCAAGGTTATTTGAAGCAAACACAAGTATGAACCGGTACAGCAAAACTTACATAAGAACATATTGCAAGAATTATAAGACTCTACACTTTCTTCCTTGTTGTTCAAACCCTCACCAGAAAATATCTAGACTTTAGAGAGACCAATCTTGCAAACCAAATGTCAACAAGCTCTACAACATTTCTTCATTAATAGGTGCAAAGTACATGATGCAAGATCTTAAACATGATCTATATGAGCACAACAATTTCCAAGTATCGAATTATTCAAGACATTATACCAATTACCATATGTAGCATTTTCTGTTTCCAACCATATAACAATTAACGAAGCAGTTTCAACCTTCGCCATGAACATTAAGAATAAAGCTAAGAACACATGTGTTCATATGCAACAGCGGAGCGTGTCTCTCTCCCACACAAAGAATGCTAGGATCCTATTTTATTCAAACAAAACAAAAGCAAAAACAAACTGACGCTCCAAGTAAAGCACATAAGATGTGATGGAATAAAAATATAGTTTCACTAGAGGTGACCTGATAATTTGTCGATGAAGAAGGGGACGCCTTGGGAATACCCAAGCTTAGATGCTTGAGTCTTCTTGAAATATGCAGGGATGAACCACGGGGGCATCCCCAAGCTTAGAGTTTTCACTCTCCTTGATCATATTGTATCATCCTCCTCTCTTGACCCTTGAAAACTTCCTCCACACCAAACCCAAAACAAACTCATTAGAGGGTTAGTGCATAATCAAAAATTCACATATTCAGAGGTGACATAATCATTATTAACACTTCGGACATTGCACAAAGCTACTGAAAGTTAATGGAATAAAGAAATCCATCAAACATAGCAAAATAGGCAATGCGAAATAAAAGGCAGAATCTGTCAAAACAGAACAGTCTGTAAAGACGAATTTTTCTGGGGCACTAAACTTGCTCAGATGAAAATGCTCAAATTGAATGAAAGTTTCGTACATATCTGAGGATCACGCACGTAAATTGGCAGATTTATCTGAGTTACCTACAGAGAATAATACTCAAATTCGTGACAGCAAGAAATCTGTTTCTGCGCAGTAATCCAAATCTAGTATGAACCTTACTATCAAAGACTTTACTTGGCAAAACAATGCAATAAAATAACGACAAGGAGAGGTTGCTACAGTAGTAACAACTTCCAAGACTCAAATATAAAACAAAAGTGCAGAAGTAAAATAATGGGTTTTCTCCCATAAGCGCTTTTCTTTAACGCCTTTCAGCTAGGCGCAGAAAGTGTGAATCAAGTATTATCAAGAGACGAAGCATCAACATCATAATTTGTTCTAATAATAGAATCAAAAGGAAACTTCATTCTTTTTCTAGGGAAGTGTTCCATTCCTTTCTTGAGAGGAAATTGATATTTAATATTACCTTCCTTCATATCGATAATAGCACCAACAGTTCGAAGAAATGGTCTTCCCAAGATAATGGGACAAGATGCATTGCATTCAATATCCAAGACAACAAAATCAACGGGGACAAGGTTATTGTTAACCGTAATGTGAACATTATCAATCCTCTCCAAAGGTTTCTTTGTATAATTATCAGCAAGATTAACATCCAAATAACAATTATTCAATGGTGGCAAGTCAAGCATATTATAGATTTTCTTAGTCATAACGGAAATACTTGCACCAAGATCACATAAGGCATTACAATCAAAATCATTGACCTTCATCTTAATGATGGGCTCCCAACCATCTTCTAACTTCCTAGGAATAGAAGTTTCAAGTTTTAGTTTCTCTTCTCTAGCTTTTATGAGAGCATTTGTAATATGTTTTGTAAAGGCCAAATTTATAGCACTAGCATTAGGACTTCTAGCAAGTTTTTGTAAGAACTTTATAACTTCAGAGATGTGACAATCATCAAAGTCTAAACCATTATGATCTAAAGCAATGGGATCATTATCCTCAATATTTTGAAAAATTTCAGCAGTTTTATCACAGGCAGTTTCAGCGATTTTAGCAGTTTCAGGCAGTTTTGCACGCTTTGCATTAGGAGTAGAAAACATTGCCAACACAAATTATTTTACCATTGATAGTACGAGGTGTAGCAACATGTGAAGCATTATCATTACTAGTGGTGGTAATAGTCCAAACTTTAGCTACATTATTCTTTTTAGCATTTTCTTCTCTTTCCCACCTAGCATGTAATTCAGCCATCAATCTAATATTCTCATTAATTCGAACTTGGATGGCGTTTGCTGTAGCAAATGACTTAATATCTTTAGTTTCATTAGGCATAGCTTTCAATTTCAAAAGATCAACAACAGCAGCAAGACTATCAACTTTTGAAGCAAGAATATCAATTTTACCAAGCTTTTCTTCAATAGATTCATTAAAAGCAGTTTGTGTACTAATAAATTCTTTAAGCATGGCTTCAAGACCAGAGGGTAAATTCCTATTATTGTTGTAACAATTACCATAAGAATTAGCATTATTAGAAGGATATGGCCTATAGTTGTTGTTACCAAAATTATTCCTATTAGCATTGTTGTTGAAATTATTTTTTTTAATGAAGTTCACATCAACATGTTCTTTTTGAGCAACCAATGAAGCTAAAGGAACATTATTAGGATCAACATTAGATCTACCATTCACAAGCATAGACATAATAGCATCAATCTTATCACTCAAGGAGGAGGTTTTTTCAACGGAATTTACCTTCTTACCTTGTGGAGTCCTTTCCGTGTGCCATTCAGAGTAATTAATCATCATATCATCAAGAAGCTTTGTTGCGGCGCCTAGAGTGATGGACATAAAAGTACCTCCAGCAGCTGAATCCAATAGGTTCCGCAAAGAAAAATTCAATCCTGCATAAAAGGTTTGGATGATCATCCAAGTAGTCAGTCCATGGGTAGGGCAATTCTTTACCAAAGATTTCATTCTTTCCCATGCTTGGGCAACATGCTCATTATCCAATTGCTTAAAATTCATTATGCTACTTCTCAAAGATATAATTTTAGCGGGAGGATAATATCTACCAATGAAAGCATCCTTACATTTAGTCCATGAATCAATACTATTCTCAGGCAAAGATAGCAACCAATCTTTAGCTCTTCCTCTTAAGGAGAAAGGAAACAATTTTAATTTTATAATGTCACCATCTACATCCTTATATTTTTGCATTTCACAAAGTTCAACAAAATTATTAAGATGGGCAGCAGCATCATCAGAACTAACACCAGAAAATTGCTCTCTCATAACAAGATTCAGTAAAGCAGGTTTAATTTCAAAAAATTATGATGTAGTAGCAGGTGGAGCAATAGGTGTGCATAGGAAATCATTATTATTTGTGCTTTTGAAGTCACACAACTTAGTATTTTCAGGAGTACCCATTTTAGCAATAGTAAATAAAGCAAACTAGATAAAGTAAAAGCAAGTAACTAATTTTTTTTGTGTTTTTAATATGGAGAACGCAAACAAGATAGTAAATAAAATAAGTTAAAGCAAGTAACTAATGTTTTTTTATTTTTATATAATGAGCAAACAAAGCAGTAAATAAAATAAAGTAAAGTAAGACAAAAACAAAGTAAAGAGATTGGAAGTGAGAGACTCCCCTTGCAGCGTGTCTTGATCTCCCCGGCAACGGCGCCAGAAAAAGAGCTTGATACGCGTAAAGCACACGTCCGTTGGGAACCCCAAGAGGAAGGTGTGATGCGTACAGTAGCAAGTTTTCCCTCGATAAGAAACCAAGGTTATCGAACCGGTAGGAGTCAAGGAGCACGTGAAGGTTGTTGGTGACGGAGTGTAGTGCGGCGCAATACCAGGGATTCCGGCGCCAACGTGGAACCTGCACAACACAATCAAAGTACTTTGCCCCAACGTAACAGTGAGGTTGTCAATCTCACCGGCTTGCTGTAAACAAAGGATTAGATATATAGTGTGGAAGATGATGTTTGTTTGCGAAGAATAGTAAAGAACAATGTTTGCAGTAGATTGTATTCGATGTAAAAGAATGGACCGGGGTCCACAGTTCACTAGTTGTGTCTCTCCAATAAGATATAGCATGTTGGGTGAACAAATTACAGTTGGGCAATTGACAAATAAAGAGGGCATAACAATGCACATACATATCATGATGAGTAGTGTGAAATTCAATTGGGCATTACGACAAAGTACATAGACCGCTATCCAGACATGCATCTATGCATAAAAAGTCCACCTTCGGGTTAGCATCCGCACCCCTTCCAGGTATTAAGTTGCAAACAACAGCCAATTGCATTAAGTATGGTGCGTAATGTAATCAACACAAATATCCTTAGACAAAGCATCGATGTTTTATCCCTAGTGGCAACAGCACATCCACAACCTTAGAACTTTATGTCACTATCCCAGATTAAATGGAGGCATGAACCCACTATCGAGCATAAATACTCCCTCTTGGAGTTACAAGTATCAACTTGGCCAGAGCCTCTACTAGCAACGGAGAGCATGCAAGATCATAAACAACACATATATGATAGATTGATAACCAACATAACATAGTATTCCATATTCATCGGATCCCAACAAACACAACATGTAGCATTACAAATAGATGATCTTGATCATGATAGGCAGCTCACAAGATCGAACAATGATAGCACATGAGGAGAAGACAACCATCTAGCTACAGCTATGGACCCATAGTCCAGGGGTGAACTACTCACACATCAATCCGGAGGCGATCATGGTGATGAAGAGTCCTCCGGGAGATGATTCCCCTCTCCGGCAGGGTGCCGGAGGCGATTTCCTGAATCCCCCGAGATGGGATTGGCGGCGACGGCGTCTCTGGAAGGTTTTCCGTATCGTGCCTCTCGGTACTGGGGTTTTCGCGACGAAGGCTTTAAGTAGGCGGAAGGGCAGAGTCGGATGGCTGACGAGGGGCCCACACGCTAGGGCGGTGCGGGCCCCCCTTAGGCCGCGCGGCCCTAGTGTGGCGGCGCCTCGTCGCCCCACTTCGTAATCCTTTCGGTCTTCTGGATGCTTCGTGGAAAAATAAGACCCTGGGCGTTGATTTCGTCCAATTCCGAGAATATTTCCTTTGTAGGATTTACGAAACCAAAAACGGCAGAAAACAGAATCGGCTCTTCGGCATCTTGTCAATAGGTTAGTGCCGGAAAATGCATAAATATGACATAAAGTGTGTATAAAACATGTGAGTATCATCATAAAAGTAGCATGGAACATAAGAAATTATAGATACGTTTGAGACGTATCAGCGAGCAGCTGCTGGGGACCTGCCCGTACTCTCGACGGAATCCTCCGATCCCTGCCCGTACTCTCCAGCGAGTCCTCCAATCGTGGCGAGGCTGGTCGTGGCGATGCGGGTCGTGGATGGTTTGTTGGGGAAATCTCTTCGTGGGGAGGCAGAGGAATTGGGAATTTCGTTCGTGGCCAATCAGCGTTTTGGTGAAGGTTACAGGGGGTTTCTGCAATTATTTCTGCCAGCGTGGCGCACACGCGTAGCCAGCAGAGGACTCCAGGATCTAAACCACTCTGACTTGCAAGTTTAGGTACCACCAGTGTCCACTTTGCAAGAATTGGGACTAAAACGTAACTTAGCTGCAAGTTGTGGTACCAAATGTGTTAATACCTCTTTTGAGAGAGATGACTTTCTTCAGGGTGAAAACCTAAGATCTATGATCGGACGACGAGTTTGTGCAATGTTTCCTTCTTGGAGGCGTCACTTATGGAGAAGCTGAGCTTCTGGTGTTGTTTTGGTGGTGTCAGTGTTGTTGTTTCAAGTTATGAAGGGAACTTTCTTTTTTGTAATTCTTTTTTCCTTTTTTAATTATGTGCATTCTTTATGTCATTAGGGCATGATGTTGTTGGAGAAGCTAGGTGTAATTAGTATCTTCGCGATATTAATATATGGCTCTTTATTGAAAAATTGTCGCCGATCATGATGTATTAAGACTTTAAAATTCGGTCCTTTTGACTAAATCTGCGTAAAGTTTAATAAAGTTGTGACGGACCAACTCTTCAGTCTTCACGTGCATGGTAGGGCCATCCCATGGTAGTGATAGGGTTTAGTCATTGGTCCCCGAGGCTGTACAAAGCATGTGTATGTATGGCGTGTCTTAGCCTATTTCCGCCAAATAGAATGTGCATTTGTTATTTCTGTTTTCGTTCATGTCTTACTGTAAGCGTGGAAGACGTGTCCAGATGTTCTCTAAACTATTCAGAAAAAAGTAGATCTGCTGAATAACCTATAGATAGACAGGTCGTGCTTTTTTTCTTTTGAGAAAGTATGACTGAATTGATAGTGAAAATTTAATGTATCACTAGTAGAAAAAGGGACTTCCATCCAAGCTTTTAGTACCGGTTTCCTTACGAACTGGTACTAAAGGGTGCATTAGTACCGGTTGCACTTCCTAGGCCTTTAGTACCGGTTCATAAGAACCTTTAGTACACCGGTTCGTGTCACGAACCGGTACTAAAGGGTTAGCGTCATCCGGAAAACCTTTAGTACCGGTTCGTGACACGAACCGGTACTAAGTTCGTGTCACGAACCGGTACTAAAGGTTTTCCTGCTCCCCACGGACCTTCACCACCCCCCCCCCTCGTGGATCGCCTTTTTTTGCTTTGTAAAATACAAATGAAAATGGTAGGAAATTAAAAAAATAAAATGTCTTCAGATTTTTGTATGTTATGGAACCTACTATTCGGTGAAATTAAGAAATTCGAATTTTGACTTTTTTTTGCAAAAACAATTTGAAAAATGGTAAAATCGCATTAATTTTTGCATACGACGTCGGAAAAATGTGTATAATATATCAAAATCATCGTGAGAAAAAGTTACATTCGAATTCACCGGGGTTTACCCAGTTAGCCATTTTTTAGATTCTCAAAATTCCAAATGAAAATATGAAAATAGGGAAGATTTCAGTTTTTTTCCAGAAATTTAGAATTTTATATATTTTTATTTTTCTAAAATTAAAATTTATAATTATAAGATTTTTTGAGTCTTGAAATATTACTATTACTTTTAGCAAATTATAAGATTTTCAAATTTTCAGGTTTTAGGTTTGGCAAAAAAATTAAAATAATACAAATTAATTTAATTTATTTTATTTATTTATTCAACATTATTATTACATCATTACTTTTGTTTATTAAATAATTATTTGGATTTTAAACAATAAAGAAGTGTCACATCGACCAACATGTTAATAGGATTGATATAATAGTACTATCAAGAGCATGGGCGCGAATCACTTGAAAGTGGAACGGGTTGGAACTCGGAAGTTAAGCGTGCTAGTGCGGGAGTAGTGTGAGGATGGGTGACCGACCGGGAACTTTGACCACGGGTAAGTAATTTGACTAGAGATAAAATGTAGTTAGAGACTAACGAAAATACTAGGAATTCTGAAAGAAAAAAAAGAGGGAGTGAAAAAAATAAAATAAAAGAGGAAGTGAAAAGTAATTAGAAAAAATGGATAAAAAAATTAAACGAAATAGTATTTAGTATAGGTTCGTAACACGAACCGGTACCAAAGGTCTCCACCCTCGCGGGCTCCTCCGTGCCCACGTGGAGGCACATTTAGTACCGATTCCTTCCTTAAGAACCAGTACTAAAGGTGGGCGGCCTTTAGTACCGGTACTAAAGATCCTTTAAAACCGGTACTAAGGGGGGTTTCTCTACTAGTGTATCTGCACTCTATCAACATATATATAGGAGAGCTTAAGCGGGAGGGGCATTTCTGGTCCCGAGCACAAATGAACTCGTTTTGTGCGCCGTCCAATTAGTATTGGGATGTGTGTCGCTAGGACTGGTAATGTCAGACACAACATCTAAAAAATTAGTGCTACAGTTAGATGGCGTGAGGACGGTTGAGCTGTTCAGGTTGGTTTTATTCTGTTCCGGTGGTACAGATTCTACGGATAGAGCTATTTATTAACACTAGTCCACTTACGACAAACATCATCTTAGTTTTACCCCAAAATAACCTTAATTGCAATTACATACAAGCACAAATTCTAATCAAGAAATCGCATTCTGTTCCCATGGAGGTGAATGGAAGTACAGGAACATATTCGCAAATGATTAAGAAAAAATATAAAAACATTAGAGAAGCATCACAGATAACAGTTCATCAAATTGACTGGAACAATGACCACAGTTGCACCTAGAAGTACCTGGCCGGCTCAATGACAACAACGGGTTCATGTTGGAGCTTGTAGTGGACAGACCTGGTCATGGGGGCAAGCAGTGGACGACGATCTGAACAGCAAGCCCCGCACTAGCTTGTGATTCAACGGATCTAGCATGCCTCGAGCACGCCCTAGACCACGGCCGGAATTCCCACTTGAAGTCGGCGCTAAGCTGGCTCGCCGCTTGATTGCTACTCCACAAATCCAGAGAATCGATCCGAGACCGCACGACCCAGTAGGAACCCTACCGGCTACAAATCCAAGCAGTCGATCAGAGCCGATGAGCAGTTGACCATGTCCTGTTAGATTGAGTTGCCGAAGCAGCCGGCCGACAGCGGCCGAGCGGCGGCGGTAGGAACGAGAAAGAAGATAGATCGGGTTGGATATGTGAGGCTGGGATAATGGTGGAGGCGGTAGCGATAGAAATTAACTCGTGTCCGACTAGCACGGTCATTTCCGTTTGCCCCGTGAGGAGGAAACGGCATCTCCCCTAGTTATTTTTCTGCGAGCGTGGGCCATGCCACTGTACCAAACCACATAACAATTTAAAATACAACAAAAAGTTCAAGATGCGAGGGGATGTGGCTGAATGCCATTGGTCCTTATTCCGGGAGTATCTACACCCCAGATCAGATTGGCATTTCCGAGCTTAAGCCATATCCTAAATTACTATAGACACATGTGATATGAGAGACTGAGGTAGAGTTGGCCTAAACATACGTATGCGTTATATTTTGCGTGCATTTTTGTGTTTTTTTCATTTTACCAAACAAGTTTCTCTCGTCAATTTCATGTAAAGAAAAGAAACTTCATATCTTACAAACAGAAACTAGACGAAAAAAAGAGAAAACACTGCTTGTAAAATAACAGACTGACAAATGCGGTCAAACCAAACACTGGTTGAAGACCTGGACGAGAACTTTGGCAACCTGCGCAAGATTAACCTCAAGCTGAACACCAAGTGTGAGTTCACGGTGTTGTCTAGAAAGCTGCTTGGTTCTTCGTGTCTCACCAGAGGATCGAGGTCAATCCTAACAAAATCAAGGCAATCGAGAACATCCAAGCTCCCCGGTGTGTCAAGGAAGGTTTTTTTTTCTTCGAAAGTGGGCATTTTATTACTTGCGCAATATACCCGCCTCTGCATAACTAAGATACACACAGCCGCACACAAATTCGTTATAAAACCACAAAGGTGTTCAAAGAGATAAACAAAGTTCAAAGAACAGTAACAAAGACTAGCTAGAAGGATCTAGCACTGCCACTCATGTTGGGAGAAAATATTCCTCGCCGTATCCTTCAACCGTGAAGACACCTCCGTAAAGAGCTCCCGGTGCTCCACACGCTGCAACGGTATCCATGAACGAAGCAAAGTTGTGCACCGGTAGATGACCTGCAAAAAAGAAGAAGAAATATTATTGAAAATTTTGTCATTTCTACATAGTCACAGCGACCAGATAATTGCAATCGCTCCCATCCTAATAAGACGTTTAAACCTAACATCCACACCATTGAGCCAGTTGCCAAATAAATTGACAACACTACGTGGTGGGTATAAGGTAGACCCTATTTGGATGGCTGACCATATAGACCTAGCCAACTTACATTGGAAATATAAGTGATTAATCGTCTCGTCCTGATGACAGAAGACACACTTTTTACTTTCATGCCAATTGTGTTTGGCAAGATTATCTTTAGTAAGAATTACACCCCCCCCCGATGAAGATACCAGGCAAAGATTTTTGTTTTCAGCGGTATCTTCATCTTCCAAATTTTTGAATTATTATCGACCGGGAGTTTAGGCTGAATTAAAGCATTGTACATGGAAGCCACTGAGAATGAACCATTTCCGGTAAGATTCCATCGAAATACATCTGGTCCCTGCGTCAACTGAACTAACTCAAGACGTTTTCTAACAATTCCTGCCAAGAGGTTTATCTGGGACCGATGAGACTTCTTCTAAAATCCACATTTGGTGGGAAATTTTCCAACACCTTAGCTATAGTATTGCTTTTGTGGCGCACTATATTGTACAATGTCGGATACTGTTCTCGGAGTGTGGTGTTACCCAACCATTTATCCTCCTAGAAACGAATTTCCGATCCATCCTTAACAGAGAAAGATCCATATGGAAAGAAAAACTTCTTTGTTTCCATAAGAGCAGCCCAAAAATGTGAAACTCCTGGTCTCCAAATAACCTGAGATAAAGCCTTTGAGCCAATATACTTCCTCTTGAGGAGTTTTTGCCATATACCCTCTTCGGTAAGTAGCTTATACAACCATTTACCGAGAAGTGCCCTATTCTTAATCTGGAGGTCTTGAATACCAAGTCCTCCATGATCTTTGGGCCGACACATCACACTCCATTTAGCCAGCCGATATTTACGCTTCTCGCAGTCCCCTTGCTAGAAGAATCTTGATCGGAAATAATCCAAACGTTTTAAGACTCCTCTGGGACATTGGAAGAAAGATATCATATATAGTACCATATTACTCAGTACCGCATTTATGAGAACTAATCTTCCTCCCAAGGACAACAATGTACCTTTCCAACTACTTAATCTAATCTGAAGTCTTTCCTCAACCAATTTCCACTCAGCATTGGTAAGTCTCCGATAGTGAATTGGAATTCCCAAGTACCTAATTGGAAATTGGCCTTGGCCACAGCCGAAAAGTTCAGCCTATTCTGCAACATGGTCTTGGGTCTCCCCAAAACAAAACAATTCACTTTTATGGAAATTTATTTTCAGACCCAACAAATGCTCGAACGCCTCAATGTTTGCATCACACCCCCCCCCCCTCCTGCTTCATCGCTAGCCTGTGTGCCTTTCCTTTCTTCAAATTGCTAAAGATGTCCATGCCCATGAAGTAGAAACCTGAAGTGGAAGTTGTGCTCCAAGGCTTGAAGAAATACCTGGCGTCGTCACCCGTCTTGGTAGCGTCGAAGCCCAATGAGCCGCTGCTACTCTGCGTGGTGGGCATGTCCCACGTAGTAAGTGTCGTATTGGACTATTTGTCGAGGGTACTCCTCGGCAATACCCTCCGATTGGGGCTTAGGGTTGATGGAATCCTGTAAGCTGACACGAGACATCGGTTCACAGACAAGCGGGGAGAGCGATTTACCCAGGTTCGGGGCCCTCGATGAGGTAAAACCCTTACGTCCTGCCTGTCTGATCTTGATTATAAGAATATTGGGTTACAATGGGGTGCCGAAGAGTTCGGCTGAGATCTCGTCGAGAGGCTAAGTGTTGCGGCGATCTAGCTCTAGACTTTTGGTGGCTAAGATTGCTATGATTGATCGTGTTCCTCGGCAGCCCCTCTCCTGGCCTTTATATAGGAGGCCAGGTCTCAAGAGATCTAACCGAGTACGACTAGATTTATAGTAGTTCTAAATCTAAACTTTCCTTGTTCGGCTCCTTCCTTGTCTTGCCCTCCAAGGAATCTTCTGGTGCGCCATCCAAGTGGCCCGTCTTGCCTCTGATACGTCTCCGACGTATCGATAATTTCTTATGTTCCATGCCACATTATTGATGTTATCTACATGTTTTATGCACACTTTATGTCATATTCGTGCATTTTCTGGAACTAACCTATTAACAAGATGCCGAAGTGCCGGTTCCTGTTTTACGCTGTTTTTGGTTTCAGAAATCCTAGTAACGAAATATTCTCGGAATCGGACGAAATCAACGCCAAAGATCTTAGAATCCCCGGAAGCATCCAGAACACACCAGAGAGGTCAGAGGGGGGCCACAGGCCCACCAAACTACAGGCTGGCGCGGCCAAAGGGGGGCCGCGCCGCCCTATAGTTTGGCCCCCCTGTCAGCCCTCCTGCGCCGCCTCTTCGCCTATATAAAGCCCCTGGATCAGAAACCCCGATGCGTTCGACGAAAACCACGAAACCTTCCCGAGCCGCCGCCATCGCGACGCCAAGATGCGGGGACAGGAATCTCTATTCCGGCGCGCTGCCGGAGCGGGGAAGTGCCCCCGGAAGGCTCCTCCATCGACACCGCTGCCATCTCCACCGCCATCTTCATCACCACTGCTGCTCCCATGAGGAGGGAGTAGTTCTCCATCGAGGCTCAGGGCTGTACCGGTAGCTATGTGGTTAATCTCTCTCCATGTACTTCAATACAATGATCTCATGAGCTGCTTTACATGATTGAGATTCATATGAGTTTTGTATCACAATTCATCTATGTGCTACTCTAGTGATGTTATTAAAGTAGTTCTATTCCTCCCGCACGTGTGTAAAGGTGACTAGTGTGTGCACCGTGTGGTTCTTGTCGTAGGCTATGATCATGATCTCTTGTAGATTGTGGAGTTAATTATCATTATGATGGTATTGATGTGATCTATCTGGTTATATTGATCTATCTTACACTATAAGGTTACTTAAACATGAGCATTATTGTGGAGCTTGTTAACTCCGGCATTGAGGGTTCGTGTAATCCTACGCAATGTGTTCATCATCCAACAAAAGTGTAGAGTATGCATTTATCTATTACTGTTATGTGATCAATGTTGAGAGTGTCCACTAGTGAAAGTGTAATCCCTAGGCCTTGTTCCTAAATACTGCTGCGTTACTACTGCTTGTTTCTTGTTTCATTGTGTTACTACTGCTTTGCAATACTACCACCATCAACTACACGCCAGCAAGCTATTTTCACGGCACCGTTGCTACTTGCTCATATATATTCATACCACCTGTATTTCACTATCTCTTCGCCGAACTAGTGCACCTATTTGGTGTGTTGGGGACACAAGAGACTTCTTGCTTTGTGGTTGCGGGGTTGCATGAGAGGGATATCTTTGACCTCTTCCTCCCCGAGTTCGATAAACCTTGGGTGATCCACTTAAGGGAAAACTTGCTGCTTGTTCTACAAACCTCTGCTCTTGGAGGCCCAACACCGTCTACGGGAAAGGAGGGGAACGTAGACATCAAGCACTTTTACGGCGCCGTTGCGGGGAGGAAAGGTAAAAGGCACTCATACTTCGGTTCCGGGTAAAGTACTTTTACGGCGCCATTGTGTTTGTGCTCGAAGCTATTTCCTTTAGATCCTGCAATTGCAACTTTTTGTTTCTTGTTTACACTAGTTAGGCATAATGGAAAACATCTGTGAGCTCTTTGTACTATTCCTGAGTCAAGACATGAATGGTTTAATGCGAAAATTAAAAAACCCATGGAACATGTTAGCATGAATACTTTGAACACCATTGTTGCTAATGACATGGAAAATTCTAAGCTTGGGGAAGCTGGTTTTGATGAGCATGATCTTTTTAGTCCTCCAAGCATTGAGGAGAAAATTTACTTTGATGATACTTTGCCTCCTATTTATGATGATTATAATGATAGTGGTCTTTTGGTGCCACCTACTATGGAGAGTAAATTTTGTTGTGATTATACTATACCTCCTACACTTGATGAGAATAATAATGATAGCTACTTTGTTGAATTTGCTCCCACTACAACTAATAAAATTGATTATGCCTATGTGGAGAGTAATAATTTTATGCATGAGACTCATGATAAGAATGCTTTATGTGGTAGTTATATTGTTGAGTTTGCTAATGTTACTACTGAAAGTTATTATGAGAGAGGAAAATATGGTTGTAGAAATTTTCATGTTACTAAAACACCTCTCTATGTGCTGAAATTTTTGAAGCTACACTTGTTTTATCTTCCTATGCTTGTTACTTTGCTCTTCATGAACTTGTTTATTTACAAGATTCCTTTGCATAGGAAGCATGTTAGACTTAAATGTGTTTTGAATTTGCCTCTTGATGCTCTCTTTTGCTTCAAATACTATTTCTTATGAGTGCATCATTAAAGCTGCTGAGCCCATCTTAATGGCTATAAAGAAAGAACTTCTTGGGAGATAACCCATGTGTTATTTTGCTACAGTACTTTGTTTTATATTTGTGTCTTGGAAGTTGTTTACTACTGTAGCAACCTCTCCTTATCTTAGTTTTGTGTTTTGTTGTGCCAAGTAAAGTCTTTGATAGTAAAGTAAGTACTAGATTTGGATTACTGCGCAGTTCCAGATTTCTTTGCTGTCACGAATCTGGGTCTACCTCCCTGTAGGTAGCTCAGAAAATTAAGCCAATTTACGTGCATGATCCTCAGATATGTACGCAACTTTCATTCAATTTGAGCATTTTCATTTGAGCAAGTCTGGTGCCATTTTAAAATTCGTCAATACGAACTGTTCTGTTTTGACAGATTCTGCCTTTTATTTCGCATTGCCTCTTTCGCTATGTTGGATGAATTTCTTTGATCCATTAATGTCCAGTAGCATTATGCAATGTCCAGAAGTGTTAAGAATGATTGTGTCACCTCTGAATATGTCAATTTATATTGTGCACTAACCCTCTAATGAGTTGTTTCGAGTTTGGTGTGGAGGAAGTTTTCAAGGATCAAGAGAGGAGTATGATGCAACATGATCAAGGAGAGTGAAAGCTCTAAGCTTGGGGATGCACCCGGTGGTTCACCCCTGCATACATCAAGAAGACTCAAGCGTCTAAGCTTGGGGATGCCCAAGGCATCCCCTTCTTCATCGACAACATTATCAGGTTCCTCCCCTGAAACTATATTTTTATTCCATCACATCTTATGCACTTTACTTGGAGCGTCTGTATGTTTCTTGTTTTTGTTTTTGTTTGAATAAATGCTTGTGTGGGAGAGAGACACGCTCCGCTGGTTCGTATGAACACATGTGTTCTTAGCTCATAATATTCATGGCGAAGTTCTTCGTTAAATTGTTATATGGTTGGAATTGGAAAATGATACATGTAGTAATTGCTATAAATGTCTTGGGTAATGTGATACTTGGCAATTGTTGTGCTCATGTTTAAGCTCTTGCATCATATGCTTTGCACCTATTAATGAAGAAATACATAGAGCATGCTAAAATTTGGTTTGCATATTTGGTTTCTCTAAGGTCTAGATAATTTCTAGTATTGAGTTTGAACAACAAGGAAGACGGTGTAGAGTCTTATAATGTTTTCAATATGTCTTTTATGTGAGTTTTGCTGCACCGGTTCATCCTTGTGTTTGTTTCAAATAAACCTTGCTAGCCTAAACCTTGTATCGAGAGGGAATACTTCTCATGCATCCAAAATACTTGAGCCAACCACTATGCCATTTGTGTCCACCATACCTACCTACTACATGGTATTTTCCGCCATTCCAAAGTATATTGCTTGAGTGCTACCTTTAAAATTCCATCATTCACCTTTGCAATATATAGCTCATGGGACAAATAGCTTAAAAACTATTGTGGTATTGAATATGTAATTATGCACTTTATCTCTTATTAAGTTGCTTGTTGTGCGATAACCATGTTTCTTGGGGACGCCATCAACTACTCTTTGTTGAATATCATGTGAGTTGCTATGCATGTTCGTCTTGTCCGAAGTAAGAGCGATCTACCACCTTATGGTTAAGCATGCATATGTTAGAGAAGAACATTGGGCCGCTAACTAAAGCCATGATCCATGGTGGAAGTTTCGGTTTTGGACATATATCCTCAAATCTCAAATGAGAAAATTATTAATTGTTGTTACATGCTTATGCATAAAAGAGGAGTCCATTATCTCGTTGTCTATGTTGTCCCGGTATGGATGTCTAAGTTGAGAATAATCAATAGCGAGAAATCCAATGCGAGCTTTCTCCTTAGACCTTTGTACGAGGCGGCATAGAGGTACCCCTTTGTGACACTTGGTTAAAACATGTGCATTGTGATGATCCGGTAGTCCAAGCTAATTAGGACAAGGTGCGGGCACTATTAGTACACTATGCATGAGGCTTGCAACTTATAAGATATAATTTACATGATGCATATGCTTTATTACTACCGTTGACAAAATTGTTTCATGTTTTCAAAATCAAAGCTCTAGCACAAATATAGCAATCGATGCTTTTCCTCTATGGAGGACCATTCTTCTACTTTTCAATGATTGAGTCAGTTCACCTATTTCTCTCCACCTCAAGAAGCAAACACTTGTGTGAACTGTGCATTGATTCCTACATACTTGCTTATTGCACTTATTATGTTACTCTATGTTGACAATATCCATGAGATATACATGTTACAAGTTGAAAGCAACCGCTGAAACTTAATCTTCTTTTGTGTTGCTTCAATGCCTTTACTTTGAATTATTGCTTTATGAGTTAACTCTTATGCAAGACTTATTGATGCTTGTCTTGAAGTGCTATTCATGAAAAGTCTTTGCTTTATGATTCGAGTTGTTTACTCATGTCATTACCATTGTTTTGATCGCTGCATTCACTACATATGCTTTACAAATAGTATGATCAAGTTTATGATGGCATGTCACTCCAGAAATTATACGTGTTATCGTTTTACCCGCTCGGGACGAGCGAGAACTAAGCTTGGGGATGCTGATACGTCTCCGACGTATCGATAATTTCTTATGTTCCATGCCACATTATTGATGTTATCTACATGTTTTATGCACACTTTATGTCATATTCGTGCATTTTACTGGAACTAACCTATTAACAAGATGCCGAAGTGCCGGTTCCGTTTTCTGCTGTTTTTGGTTTCGAAATCCTAGTAACGAAATATTCTCGGAATCGGACGAAATCAACGCCAAAGATCTTAGAATCCCCGGAAGCATCCAGAACACACCGGAGAGGTCGGAGGGGGCCACGAGGCCCACCAAACTACAGGCTGGCGTGGCCGGAGGGGGCCGCGCCGCCCTATAGTTTGGCCCCCTGTCGGCCCTCTGCGCCGCCTCTTCGCCTATATAAAGCCCCTGGATCAGAAACCCTGATGCGTTCGACGAAAACCACAGAAACCTTCCAGAGCCGCCGCCATCGCGACGCCAAGATCTGGGGGACAGGAATCTCTATTCCGGCACGCTGCCGGAGCGGGGAAGTGCCCCCGGAAGGCTCCTCCATCGACACCGCTGCCATCTCCACCGCCATCTTCATCACCACTGCTGCTCCCATGAGGAGGGAGTAGTTCTCCATCGAGGCTCAGGGCTGTACCGGTAGCTATGTGGTTAATCTCTCTCCATGTACTTCAATACAATGATCTCATGAGCTGCTTTACATGATTGAGATTCATATGAGTTTTGTATCACAATTCATCTATGTGCTACTCTAGTGATGTTATTAAAGTAGTTCTATTCCTCCCGCACGTGTGTAAAGGTGACTAGTGTGTGCACCGTGTGGTTCTTGTCGTAGGCTATGATCATGATCTCTTGTAGATTGTGGAGTTAATTATCATTATGATGGTATTGATGTGATCTATCTGGTTATATTGATCTATCTTACACTATAAGGTTACTTAAACATGAGCATTATTGTGGAGCTTGTTAACTCCGGCATTGAGGGTTCGTGTAATCCTACGCAATGTGTTCATCATCCAACAAAAGTGTAGAGTATGCATTTATCTATTCCGTTATGTGATCAATGTTGAGAGTGTCCACTAGTGAAAGTGTAATCCCTAGGCCTTGTTCCTAAATACTGCTGCGTTACTACTGCTTGTTTATTGTTTTACTGCGTTACTACTGCTGCAATACTACCACCATCAACTACACGCCAGCAAGCTATTTTCCGGCACCGTTGCTACTTGCTCATATATATTCATACCACACGTATTTCACTATCTCTTCGCCGAACTAGTGCACCTATTTGGTGTGTTGGGGACACAAGAGACTTCTTGCTTTGTGGTTGCGGGGTTGCATGAGAGGGATATCTTTGACCTCTTCCTCCCTGAGTTCGATAAACCTTGGGTGATCCACTTAAGGGAAAACTTGCTGCTGTTCTACAAACCTCTGCTCTTGGAGGCCCAACACTGTCTACAGGAAAGGAGGGGGAACGTAGACATCAGCCTCCAAGTGCCTTCATGGGCCTCCAACTAGATTATACAGGATAGGGTAATGTCGGTTAACCGAAGGGTAATGCCCACGTCAGTAGCCCCCGAGTGTCTAGCCGAAAATAGTTCGGGTAGAGACTGAAGCATGCTTCCTCTTAATGTTCTTTCTCCTTGATTGTTCTTGTTCATCTTGAATCAGCATCATCTTCTTCTGTCGGGTGCGCGTCAGCGCTCCCGATGGGAGTAGCCCCCGAGTCTAGGTACGGATGCTTGCAATCCGTGCGTAGACTCAAGTTGCACCACTCGAACGTTTTGCTCTGCCTAAGTTTTTCTGCAAGTCTTCATAGGTCATCAGATATATTTTCCGCACGCAAGGGATAAAGAGTAACGTGCCCAACTTTTGCTGGTTAACTACCGATGGCAAAACAACGTTACCCTACACAGAATCAAGTCCCCGGGCATGATCCTGGAGTGCAAAAAAGTTCTGTCGGGTGCGCATCCAGCGCTCCCGATGGGAGTAGCCCCCGAGTCTGGGCACGGGTGCTTGCAACCGGGTGCAGACTCGAGCTGAGCAATCATCTTTTTCTTCAATCTTTTTTCTTCGAGTCTTCATTCTGTCGGGTGCGCGTCCAGCGCTCCCGATGGGAGTAGTCCCCGAGTCTAAGTGCGGATGCTCGCAATCCGTGCACAGACTCAAGTTCACCATCCGATACCTTTTTTATTCCTTCGAATGCTTCGAGCATTCCTCACGACGTCATTGATGACGTTTACTGACATCTTGATTTTGACCGATAAGACGCGACCCGCTGGGCCCATTCTTTCTTTGTCTGGCCCTATTTTTAAGCAATATTCGCCCTTCTCGTACAGTTACCAAGGCGCCTCCTCGATTTCCGCAATCATCAATGGAAAAAGGTCCCCTTAATGAACTGGCAGCAACGACACGTGCCCACGCAGTCCTCAAGTTCTCCCTCTCTTAAAATCTCCAAAGGACGAAAATCTTTAATCTTCTCCCATATTTGCCGTAGCGTCTTCTTGTCCTTCTTCTTCCTCTTTCCTTCACAACCGCTGCGCCGCCACCATCGCTTTTCTGATCTTCCCCAGATCTCGCAATGGTGAAGAAGAAGAACCTTGCTGCCGCCGCCAGTTCCACGAGCAGTGGCGCCGCCGCCAAAGCCTCCTCGAATCTTCCGAAGAGGAGCGCTCCAGATGCTCCTCCCCCAGCTCCGGCGCCGCCAGCGCCGCCAAGCTCGATAGCCAAACCTGGAGATTGGCTAGCGTCCTCCATCACGAAGCGTGATGAGAAGAAGGCCTGAAGCCTTGGGTTAATCTCCTCCGACGAGGGGAATGTGATTCTTCCAGGTGCGATTTCTCGGCCCAATCCCCCTGCTGGTTTTACCGTGGTGTTCCTGTCGTTCTTGTATCGGGGTCTCTCGCTTCCTGCCCACGAATTCATTCATCGTCTTCTGCGGACTTACGAAATCCAACTGTGGCAACTCACCCCTAACTCAATCTTTCACGTTGTTGTGTTCATCACCCTCTGCGAGGCGTTTTTGGGCATTGAGCCTCACTTTGGGTTGTGGAAAAAGATCTTCTTCGTAAAGAGATACATCAGTAGTAATGGATCTTTTGTCATCGGAGGAGTGGGGTTTGTTTTCTGTTCAGAGGTTAACTATTTCAGTTTCCCAATGGGAGAATCCGTGCAAGGATGGAGACTGAAATGGTTTTATGTCAAGGATTCCTCAACAACCGAGTCCTAGCTTCCTTGCTTTGCCGACGTCCTCGAAGCCAAGCCTAAGCATTCTTGGAAGAACATTCTCTCTCCCGACGAAAGGACAGCAGCCGATGAGTTATTTGCCAAATTCCTTCGGATCAAAGAGGCCGATGGTCAAACTATGATCGGCACAGAGGTGGCAGCGGTGTTCTTGAAACATCGAGTCCAACCAGTCATGGCCAGAGTTCGTCCGATGTGGTTGTATTCGGGTCCAAAGGATGAAACCAGAATAAATATTGCTGAGCTGTCAGAAAAGGAGCTGCTTGATGAAGTTTGTCGCCTTACTCTCTTTAGTCAGGAAGACTCAATCCCATTGATATCTTCTTATACTCCTCTTGATGCCGATCATCCACCGTCAGAGGTAATTTTCCTTCTCATACTCTTATTACTCTGCTCCACTTAGTCGACATAATTACTATTGTTCTTATTCGTTCTTTTCTTCGACAGATCCCCATAGTTTCTGGAAACTTGCATGATTTGCCAAACGATACTTCTGAGGGAAGAGGCTCATCAGTCCCTGTTGATTTTCATACTGCCGAGTATACAGGCCCAGAGAGCGAACACGATGATCCGATAGATTCTGAAGCTGTTGCTTGCGCGCAATTGACGTGTGTCTCTCCGTTCAGCACGCGACCGTTGGGAACCCCAAGTGGAAGGTGTGATGCGTACAGCAGTAAGTTTCCCTCAGTAAGAAACCAAGGTTTATCGAACCAGTAGGAGCCAAGAAGCACGTTGAAGGTTGATGGCGGCGGAGTGTAGTGCGGCGCAACACCAGGGATTCCGGCGCCAACGTGGAACCTGCACAACACAACCAAATTACTTTGCCCCAACGTGATAGTGAGGTTGTCAATCTGACCGCCTTGCTGTAACAAAGAATTAGATGTATAGTGTGGATGATGATGTTTGCAGGGAACAGTAGAACGAGTATTGCAGTAGATTGTATTCGATATAAAAGAATGGACCGGGGTCCACAGTTCACTAGAGGTGTCTCTCCCATAAGATAAATAGCATGTTGGGTGAACAAATTACAGTTGGGCAATTGACAAATAAAAAGGGCATGACCATGCACATACATGTTATGATGAGTAGTGTGAGATTCAATTGGGCATTACGACAAAGTACATAGACCGCTATCCAGCATGCATCTATACCTAAAAAGTCCACCTTCGAGTTATCATCCGAACCCCTCCAGTATTAAGTTGCAAACAACGAGATAATTGCATTAAGTATGGTGCGTAATGTAATCAACAAATACATCCTTAGACATAGCATTGATGTTTTATCCCTAGTGGCAACAGACACATCCACAACCTTAGAACTTTCTATCACTCGTCCCGCATTTAATGGAGGCATGAACCCACTATCGAGCATAAATACTCCCTCTTGGAGTTACAAGTAAAAAACTTGGCCAGAGCCTCTACTAATAACGGAGAGCATGCAAGATCATAAACAACACATAGATGATAGATTGATAATCAACATAACATATCATTCAATATTCATCGGATCCCAACAAACGCAACATGTAGCATTACAAATAGATGATCTTGATCATGTTAGGCAACTCACAAGATCCGACAATGATAGCACAATGAGGAGAAGACGATCATCTAGCTACTGTTATGGACCCATAGTCCAGGGATGAACTACTCACACATCACTCCGGAGGCGACCATGGCGGTGAAGAGTCATCCGGGAGATGATTCCCCTCTCCGGCAAGGTGCCGGAGGCGATCTCCTGAATCCCCCGAGATGGGATTGGCGGCGGCGGCGTCTCTGGAAGGTTTTCCGTATCGTGGCTCTCGGTACTGGAACTATTATCGACGAAGGCTTATGTAGGCGGAAGGGTAAGTCAGGGGGCGCCACGAGGGCCCCACACGCCAGGGCCACGCGGCCAACACCTGGGCCGCGCCGCCCTGTTGTGTGGGCGCCTCGTCGCCCCACTTCGTATCTCCCCCGGTGTTCTGGAAGCTTCGTGGAAAAATAAGATCCTGGGCGTTGATTTCGTCCAATTTCGAGAATATTTCCTTACTAGGATTTCTGAAACCAAAATAGCAGAAAACAACAACTGGCTCTTCGGCATCTCGTTAATAGGTTAGTGCCGGAAAATGCATAAATATGACATAAAGTATGTATAAAACATGTGGGTATCATCATAAAACAAGCATGGAACATAAGAAATTATCGATACGTTGGAGACGTATCAACATCCCCAAGCTTAGTTCCTACTCGTCCCGAGTAGGTAAACGATAACAAAGATAATTTCTGAAATGACATGCTATCATAATATTGATCATACTATTATAAGCACATGTAATGAATGCAGCGATTCGAAGCAATGGTAAATTTAATGAATAAACAATTGAATCATATAGCAAAGACTTTTCATGAATAGTACTTTCAAGACAAGCATCAATAAGTCTTGCATAAGAGTTAACTCATAAAGCAATAAATTCATAGTAAAGGCATTGAAGCAACACAAAGGAAGATTAAGTTTCAGCGGTTGCTTTCAACTTGTAACATGTATATCTCATGGATATTGTCAACATAAAGTAATATAACAAGTGCAATATGCAAGTATGTAAGAATCAATGCACAGTTAACACAAGTGTTTGTTTCTTAAGATGGAGAGAAGTAGGTGAACTGACTCAACATAAAAGTAGAAGAATGGCCCTTCGCAGAGGGAAGCATTGATTGCTATATTTGTGCTAGAGCTTTTATTTTGAAAACAAGAAACAATTTTGTCAACGGTACTAATAAAGCATATGTATTATGTAAATTATATCCTACAAGTTGCAAGCCTCATGCATAGATTACCAATAATGCCCGCACCTTGTCCTAATTAGCTCGGATTACCTGGATTATCATCGCAATACATATGTTTTAACCAAGTGTCGCAAAGGGGTACCTCTATGCCGCCTGTACAAAGGTCTAAGGAGAAAGCTCGCATTGGATTTCTCGCTTTTGATTATTCTCAACTTAGACATCCATACCGGGACAACATAGACAACAGATAATGGACTCCTCTTTAATGCATAAGCATTCAACAACAAATAATATTCTCATAAGAGATTGAGGATAGTTGTCCAAAACTGAAACTTCCACCATGGATCATGGCTTTAGTTAGCGGCCCAATGCTCTTCTCTAACAATATGCATACTAAAACCATTCAACTCATGGTAAATAGCCCTTACTTCAGACAAGACGAACATGCATAGCAACTCACATGATATTCAACAAAGGGTAGTTGATGGCGTCCCCAGGAACATGGTTATCGCTCAACAAGCAACTTATAAGAGATAAGATGCATAAGTACATATTCAATACCACAATAGTTTTTAGGCTATTTGTCCCATGAGCTATATATTGCAAAGACAAAGAATGGAAATTTAAAGGTAGCACTCAAGAAATTTACTTTGGAATGGCGGAGAAATACCATGTAGTAGGTAGGTATGGTGGACACAAGTGGCATAGTGTTTGGCTCAAGGATTTTGGATGCATGAGAAGTATTCCCTCTCAATACAAGGCTTAGGCTAGCAAGGTTATTTGAAACAAACACAAGTATGAACCGGTACGGCAAAACTCACATAAAAACATATTGTAAGCATTATAAAACTCTACACTGTCTTCCTTGTTGTTCGACCCTTACTAGAAAATATCTAGACCTTAGAGAGACCAATCATGCAAAACAAATTTTAGCAAGCTTTATGTATTTCTTCATTAATAGGTGCAAAGTATATGATGCAAGAGCTTAAACATGAGCACAACAATTGCCAAGTATCACATTATTCAAGATATTATACCAATTACCACATATAGCATTTCCCGTTTCCAACCATATAACAATTTAACGAAGCAGTTCAGCCTTCGCCATGAACATTATGAGTAAAGCCTAAGGACATATTTGTCCATATGCAACAGCGGAGCGTGTCTCTCTCCCACACAATGAATGCTAGGATCCAAATTTATTCAAACAAAACAAAACAAAAACATATAGACGCTGCAAGTAAAGCACATAAGATGTGATGGAATAAAAATATAGTTTCATTAGAGGAACCTGATAATGTTGTCGATGAAGAAGGGGATGCCTTGGGCATCCCCAAGCTTAGATGCTTGAGTCTTCTTGAAATATGCAGGGATGAACCACCGGGGCATCCCCAAGTTTAGAGCTTTCACTCTCCTTGATCATATTGTATCATCCTCCTCTCTTAATCCTTGAAAACTTCCTCCACACCAAACTCAAAACAACTCATTAGAGGGTTAGTGCATAATCAAAATTCACATGTTCAGAGGTGACATAATCATTCTTAACACTTCTGGACATTGCACAAATCTACTGAAAGTTAATGGAATAAAGAAATCCATCAAGCATAGCAAAACAGGCAATGCGAAATAAAAGGCAGAATCTGTCAAAACAGAACAGTCCGTAAAGACGAATTTTTTAGGTGCAACATACTTTCTCAAATGAAAATGCTCAAATTGAATGAAAGTTGCGTACATATCTGAGGATCACTCACGTAAATTGGCAGAATTTTCTGAGTTACCTACAGAGAATTCAACCCAAATTCATGACAGCAAGAAATATGTTTCTGCGCAGCAATCCAAATCTAGTATGAACCTTACTATCAAAGACTTTACTTGGCACAACAATGCAACAAGATTAAGATAAGGAGAGGTTGCTACAGTAGTAACAACTTCCAAGACTCAAATATAAAACAAAAGTGCTGTAGTAAAATCATGGGTTGTCTCCCATAAGCGCTTTTCTTTAACGCCTTTCAGCTAGGCGCAGAAAGTGTGTATCAAGTAACATCAAGAGACGAAGCATCAACATCATAATTTGTTCTAATGATAGAATCAAAAGGTAACTTCATTCTATTTCTAGGGAAGTGTTCCATACCTTTCTTGAGAGGAAATTGATATTTAATATTACCTTCCTTCATATCAATAATAGCACCAACAGTTCGAAGAAAAGGTCTTCCCAATATAATGGGACAAGATGCATTGCATTCAATATCCAAGACAACAAAATCAACGGGGACAAGGTTATTGTTAACTGTAATGTGAACATTATCAACTCTCCCCAAAGGTTTCTTTGTAGAGTTATTAGCAAGATTAACATCCAAATAACAATTTTTCAATGGTGGCAAGTCAAGCATGTTATAGATTTTTCTAGGCATAACGGAAATACTTTGTTATCACCAGATTTTGGCCAAATCAGGAGGTGGGCCGTAAGGGAGATGGGCTTGGAAGATTACACGTGGAAGATCTCTGAAGCGGCCTCGCACGAAGAGTTTGGGCTAGATTGCCCGTGTATCTTTAATTATAGTAGATCGCATCTTAGATTAGAAGTTAGAATTCGTCTCGTGCACGGTTGGGATTACTCCCCCGTTAGAAAGTCCTCTGGACTATAAATATGTATCTAGGGTTTATGAAATAAACAACAACCAACGTTCAACCAACCAAATCAATCTCGGCGCATCGCCAACTCCTTCGTCTCGAGGGTTTCCACCGGTAAGCAACATGCTGCCTAGATCGCATCTTGCGATCTAGGCGAGCCAAGCTCCACGTTGTTCATGCGTTGCTCGTACTCGAAGCCTTTTTGATGGCGAGCAACGTAGTTATCATAGATGTGTTAGGGTTAGCATAGTTCTTCGCGTAACATGCTATCGTAGTGCAACCCTTGCATGTCTAGCCGCCCTTACACCTATCTTAGGTGTAGGGCGGCACCCGTTTGATCATTATTTAGTAGATCTGATCCGTTACGGTTGCTCCTTGTTCATCAAGGATTAGTTTAATATCCGCAATAGTTAGGCCTTACAAAGGGCTGGAGGATCCAGCGGCACGTAGGGTGTCGTTTGCTAGTCCTAGACGAGGATGTTCCGGGATCAACCTCGTGTTGGTTTTTAGGCCTTGTCTAGGATCGGCTTACGATCACCGTGCGTGGCCGCGAGGCCCAATCTCGAGTAGGATGATCCGATTATGCGGTGAAAACCCTAAATCGTCGTAGATCTCATTAGCTTTATCTTGATCAAGCAGGACCACCATATATTCGTGCACCCCGTACGAATCATGGGTGGATCGGCTCCTTGAGCCGATTCACGGGATAACCTCGAGAGCCGATCGAGGCTCGTATTTAATGTTTACGTGTATGCCATGCAGGAAACTAAGCGAGGCATCTCCACCACCTTCCCGACCAGGTATAGGTCAGGTGGCACGCCTGCAATCAGCATCGGACGTGTGACCAGAAGGCTTTGCGGGCCGTCGCTCGGAGGGACCTCGGCCAGCCGCAGCCCTAGGTTGTTCCCGGCTCTACGGTGTTGCCCGTCGCTGCCCGCCGGTGGGTTTCGGACGTCAACACATTCTGGCACGCCCGGTGGGACAAGCTTCTACACCAACCACATCGCCATCTACATCTGAGATGGCGGACGGCACGCCAGTCACGTACGAGGATCTGACCGACGAGCTCAAGAAGAAGTATAACGAGATCAAAGTCATCCTCGAAGCCGACCTCATCGGCTCTTTCCACAGAACCCGTTCACATGGCATCAGGTGGAAGGGGTTCTCGCCTAATGGTGCACTAGATGGGATAGACCTCTCTGCCCCGTCGGAAGAACGCACCAGGTCCCTGCGGCAGGAGATCAACTACTTGGTGGCTCACTCGCTACACCGCCACTCTGAGAACCTGGTCAACACGTTGGAGCGTGTCGCTCTTCGCGTGATCCAGGAGATCATGAGGCACCAGTACTCGCCGTCAGGACCAGCTCTTGGGACGCATCAAGGAGAGTTGCCACTCCAGTCCCGTCCACCGCTGCCATTTGCATTGGCAGCACCAGAAGTGCCGACTTCACCGGCATTCGTCGTCTACAAGATCGGTGGTGACCCTAGTGACTACCAGTTCTTGCTCGAGGCGCCTAAGGAGATCCCTCACGGGTACACGTGCACGTATGTGCCAGATTGTGGTAACTGGGCACTCACAAACCAGGCCACAACATCAGGGACTTCTGGGAAAACAGGAGGGACGTCAGCAACAGATCTTGAGAAGCAGACGTGGCTAACTAAGTACGCCACCCCGACGAACCTCCAGAGCTCAGCTCCTGCAGTTGGCTCAGAGCTGGAAAAGCAAACGTGGCTGGCAAAGTACGCCACCCCGGCGAATCTTCAGAGTTCAACTCCTGCAGCCAGCACAGCGGATCAGATCAGTACCATACTAAGAGATCAGTTCGGCATGGTGCCAAAAAGGAGGGCCATCGGCTATTCCAAGCCGTACCCCGACGACTACGAGATGATCCCGCTACCACCTAAATATCGGCTCCCTGATTTCTCCAAATTCAGTGGATCAGATGGTTCCAGCTCCATCGAGCACGTAGGCCGATATTTAGCACAGCTAGGACCGGCCTCAGTGTCGGATCAACTACGCGTGAGGCTCTTTTCACGGTCCCTCACGGGATCGGCTTTCGGGTGGTACACCTCGTTGCCACCGGACTCCATCCGGACTTGGAAGCGGTTGGAAGAGCAGTTCCATATGCGGTACCATTCGGAGGCTTCCGAGTCCGGCATTGCCGATCTAGCACAACTACGTCGAAGCGTGGAGAAACCGTGACGGAATACATCCAGCGCTTCAGGAATCTTAGGAACCGATGTTATTCGGTTCGTATAACCGAAAAGGAAGCGATCGAGTTGGCGGTAGCGGGCCTCGCAACACCGCTCAAGGACATGGCCTCCCAAGCGAGACTACCCCTCACCGGCGCACATGGTTCGAAACCGTCGGCATATGAACAGCGCCACCCGGACCTATACCGGGACAAATTCAAACGTGCGGTAGTCCCGGTCGATGCGGAGGAAGACGAAGTTTCGCGGGAGATCAAGAGGTAGCAGTGGCTGAATGGACTCGGGGGGGAACTCCCGTGTCCTGCAAATGGGTAAAGCCACCAGGCCCGCCCCGGGGGTTTGATTTTGACGTGACCAAGACTGAGCAAATCTTCGACCTCCTGCTCAAAGAGAAGCAGTTGACGATTCCCGAAGGTCTCAAATTCCCCACGGTGCAAGAGCTAAACGGAAAGCCATACTGCAAATGGCATAACTCGCTCTCCCATGCCACCAACGACTGCAGGGTATGGCGTCAGCACATCCAAGCGGCGATAGAAAAAGGGCGTCTGATTTTCAACCAGTACGCCATGAAGGTCGACACCTAGCCCTTCCCCGCCGTTAACATGGTAGAATGCACTTACCCTGAAGGTTGCCAGCCAGGATCCTCGTTCAGCATCAACATGGTAGGACCTGGGCACCACTCTGGCAAAGACGTAGACGAGGGCAGCTGCTCTCGTAGCAAGGACACAGAGGAGGCCGCTCCACGCGATCGGCTCCATCATGATGGCAAGCGCTACGTCACAGAGGGAGAAGTGAAGAACATAAGATATCAGCGACCCCTCTCTGATCACCTCCTCAACAAGTATGTAAATCAGTATGACCAACGCCGACGGTCCAGCTATGATGATGAAAGAGATCGTCTGGCTAGAGAAGCCAGAAGACATCGTCGGCACGATCACGATGAGGAGGAGTACGAGCGCCGTGCCAAAGGAGAATCAAGGGAGCAAGACGACAACGACAGGCACTGGGACTGCCCCTTCTTCAGACACTGCTGGGATTCAGGAATGAGCCGATTGCCCACAATCGGCAATTGCCCGTAATGCAACCGAAGAAGAAGGAGGCAGCCAATGTGTCCGTGTTCGAGCGCTTAGGGCCTCTCCCGCCACAAAGCAAACGCGGCCGAGTCCCCTCGGTGGGCAGATCTCGAGGATTCGAAGACGAGGGACAAGAAGAAGAAGAAGACAGGTACCACCGGCCAAGGTGGTGCCCTGATGGACTCAGCCGTTCACAGAAGCGCAGGGTTCAGCGATTGCGCGGCCTGGAGGAAGCCGAAAGGTTATACTTACATACGCTAAGGAAGGTACGATCTGATCTGGCTGCGAAAGTTCAGCGAACCCTGGACGAAGAGGATCGTCCACGGAAAATGGAGTGGCGCCCCAAGCAAAGGAAAGCCGATGATGAAACATCGGCTGGTACAAACATGGTGCTCGTCCTTCCGACGGAGCTTAGTGCTCCACGATTCTACGATGCACTCAAGGTGGACGACAGCAGGCGCATCAAGTCAGAGGTTGGGCTGGTTTTATCCACCAGCCTGACCGAGTAGCAAGAGCAAACCGATGAGTAAACGGGGCAAGGCTGATCCTTGTGATCGGCCCCAAAAATTATGAAGGAGCATTATAGAACCTTCAGTCAGCGCTTCAATGGATATGGAGGCCGATTCCAGCAATCGGCCAAAATTATCTTCATCACATATTCTGCTTGTGTTCAACATCAATCTATTGGGCAGCGGCCACGTCGGCGGATGAAAGTCAGCACGAATCCTCGCGGAGCCGACGTGCAAGTGCAGTGCCCTGGCTAAACCACAAAAGCCGATATCTGCAGTCATCTGGCAGATTCGGCTCGGGGGGCATATAGTCAGATGAACATGTGCAGATAAACATGTGTACACATGTGTGCAGAGAAACACTGGGAGCCGATTAGAAAAAATCGGCCAAATAAAAAAAAAATTGCACAAGAAGCGAAGCCGATGCGCAGCCATCGACTCTAGTACAGTTACACAAGACCAAGGCCTACTGGCTATGTGCTCAAGGTTCACATCAACATCAACGTTCAGTGAAATAAAGCTGATCAGCGATCTGCGCATCCTCGCCGGCATTCTCGCCTTGATTAAGGCTCGGGGGGCAGCTAACTTGGTAGATGTTCTGTTTTGGGAGCCGATTGGAGTCGCATCGACTGACCCTGCATCGTGATCTTCTCTGAAAGCAGTTCAGGTGTTGCAAAAGAAAACTGCTAAAGCTACGGAGAGGAACCGGAAAAGGAGGCCGTCGGCTTTACAGGTTTTGGACCGTCCTGTCGCTGCAAGAAAAGGAAAGGGACTGGATTCTCAAAATAGCCGATGAGTAGTCATCGGCTAAGGGATTGCGAAAAATTATGGTCAGATATCAAATCGCAGCCTGAATTTGAGAAGTGCTTGACCGACGGGCTAATCGGCATGTGAGTCCGGCTTCACGGGCGTCCAAAAGAAAAGAAATCTGATACGTTGCTATCGGTCTTGGCATGACAGGCGGAAGGAATGAAATTGGATTAATTGAAAGAACAATTTTCATTAATTCAAAGGAGCGGCTTTACAAGAAAGAGCCGATGGCTCTCAAAAGAAGGATCTAGCGCCTAGTGCACTGCTACTACTAGTCCTACTCTACTAGTCGTCGCTGTCCTCATCATCGCCGTCGTCGATGTCGTCGGCGCTGCTCCCAGGAAGCTCCTCGTCGCTGCTACCCCAGCCTTTGGCCGGAGCTTCGTCTTCCTCGTCATCATCATCATCCTCGCTGTCCGCCCAGGAGCGGAAGCGCTTGGTCGGTGGATACCCGATGGAGGAGGAGGATTCATCCTCCTCCTCTTCCTCCTCGTCATCATCATCGTCCTCACTGTCCGCCCAAGCGCGGAATCGCTTGGCCGGCGAAGCTTAGCGGGGGAAGGGGGCCGCTCTCCTCTTTTCCTTCCTCTTCCTCTACTTCTTCCCCCTTCCCGTCGGGGGAGGTGGGTTTCGCCCAAGGATGGAGGTCGTCTTCACTTTCGCTTATCAGCTCCCCATCGATGAGGAACTTGAGGTCCTCTTCCCCATCGGTCAGAGGCAGGTCGTCCACTGGCGCGTGGTCGGAGTTCCACTCTGGCTCGCTCGAAGAGAAGGATTGGAGAGAGAGGCCGGAGGAGACAGAGGAAGAGGAAGGCATCGCTACAGAGGAAGAGGGTTTTTTGGTGCCGATGGCTGGAACAGAGGAAGGGGATGAAGTGGGCTAATCAATCGGCACGGTTAAATAATGAGAAGCCTGGTGGGAATTTAATGCCATTGCAGTTTCCGAGGAAGTGATGCCAAAGCTATCGAATTTTGCAGAGAAGCTGGAAGGACAGGGCATCATGATGAAGAATACTGCGGCAGGTCTGCTCTGCCACGACATGACCCTTCGGAGGAAAAAAAAAACAGAGTGGTTTTGAAATTATCATTGCCAAAACCAGGGGGCATGTGTTATCACCAGATTTTGGCCAAATCAGGAGGTGGGCCGTAAGGGAGATGGGCTTGGAAGATTACACGTGGAAGATCTCTGAAGCGGCCTCGCACGAAGAGTTTGGGCTAGATTGCCCGTGTATCTTTAATTATAGTAGATCGCATCTTAGATTAGAAGTTAGAATTCGTCTCGTGCACGGTTGGGATTACTCCCCCGTTAGAAAGTCCTCTGGACTATAAATATGTATCTAGGGTTTATGAAATAAACAACAACCAACGTTCAACCAACCAAATCAATCTTGGTGCATCGCCAACTCCTTCGTCTCGAGGGTTTCCACCGGTAAGCAACATGCTGCCTAGATCGCATCTTGCGATCTAGGCAGCACAAGGTCCACGTTGTTCATGTGTTGCTCGTACTGAAGCCTTTTTGATGGCGAGCAACGTAGTTATCATAGATGTGTTAGGGTTAGCATAGTTCTTCGCGTAACATGCTATCGTAGTGCAACCCTTGCATGTCTAGCCGCCCTTACACCTATCTTAGGTGTAGGGGCGGCACCCCGCTTGATCATTATTTAGTAGATCTGATCCGTTACGGTTGCTCCTTGTTCATCAAGGATTAGTTTAATATCTGCAATAGTTAGGCCTTACAAAGGGTCTGGAGGATCCAGCGGCACGTAGGGTGTCGTTTGCTAGTCCTAGACAGGATGTTCCGGGGATCAACCTCGTGTTGGTTTTTAGGCCTTGTCTAGGATCGGCTTACGATCACCGTGCGTGGCCGCGAGGCCCAATCCTGAGTAGGATGATCCGATTATGCGGTGAAAACCCTAAATCGTCGTAGATCTCATTAGCTTTATCTTGATCAAGCAGGACCACCATATATTCGTGCACCCCGTACGAATCATGGGTGGATCGGCTCCTTAAGCCGATTCACAGGATAACCTGAGAGCCGATCGAGGCTCGTATTTAATGTTTATGTGTATGCCATGCAGGAAACTAAGCGAGGCATCTCCACCACCTTCCTGACCAGGTATAGGTCAGGTGGCACGCCCTTGCAATCAGCATCGGACGTGTGACCAGAAGGCTTTGCGGGCCGTCGCTCGGAGGGACCTCGGCCAGCCGCAACCCTAGGTTTTCCCGGCTCTACGGTGTTGCCCGTCGCTGCCCGCCGGTGGGTTTCGGACGTCAACATACTTGCACCAAGATCACATAAGGCATTACAATCAAAATCATTGACCTTCATCTTAATGATGGGCTCCCAACCATCCTCTAACTTCCTAGGAATAGAAGCTTCACGGTTTAATTTCTCTTCTCTAGCTTTTATGAGAGCATTTGTAATATGTTTTGTAAAGGTCAGACTTTTAGCAAGTTTTTGTAAGAACTTTATAACTTCAGAGATGTGACAATCATCAAAATCTAAACCATTATGATCTAAAGCAATGGGATCATTATCTCCAACATTAGAAAAAATTTCAGCAGTTTTATCACGAGCAGTTTCAGCAGTTTTAGCAGCTTTCGGTAGTTTTGCAGGCTTTGCATTAGAAGTAGAAACATTGCCGACACCAATTATTTTACCATTGATAGTAGGAGGTGCAGCAACATGTGGAGCATTAGCATTACTAGTGGTGGTAATAGTCCAAACTTTAGCTATATTGTCTTCTTTAGCATTTTTTTCTTTTTCCCACCTAGCACGCAATTCGGCCATTAATCTTATATTCTCATTAATTCTAACTTGGATGGAGTTTGCTGTATCAAATGACTTAATATCATTATTTTCATTAGGCATAACTTCCGATTTCAAAAGATCAACATCAGCAGCAAGACTATCGACTTTAGAAGCAAGTATGTCAATTTTCCCAAGCTTTTCTTCAACAGATTTGTTAAAAGCAGTTTGTGTACTAATAAATTCTTTAAGCATGGCTTCAAGTCCAGGGGGTGTATTCCTATTATTGTTGTAAGAATTCCCATAATAATTACCATAACCGTTACCATTATTATAAGGATATGGCCTATAGTTGTTACTAGAATTGTTTCGATAAGCATTATTGTTGAAATTATTATTTTTAATGAAGTTCACATCAACATGTTCTTCTTGGGCAACCAATGAAGCTAACGGAACATTATTAGGATTAACATTAGTCCTACCAATCACAAGCATAGACATAATAACATCAATCTTATCACTCAAGGAAGAAGTTTCTTCGACAGAATTTACCTTCTTACCTTGTGGAGCTCTTTCCGTGTGCCATTCAGAGTAATTATTCATCATATTATCAAGAAGCTTTGTTGCGGCGCCTAGAGTGATGGACATAAAAGTACCTCCAGCAGCTGAATCCAATAAGTTCCGTGAAGAAAAATTCAGTCCTGCATAAAAGGTTTGGATGATCATCCAAGTAGTCAGTCCATGGGTTGGGCAATTTTTAACCAAAGATTTCATTCTTTCCCAAGCTTGGGCAACATGCTCATTATCCAATTGTTTAAAATTCATTATGCTACTTCTCAAAGATATAATTTTAGCAGGAGGATAATATCTACCAATAAAAGCATCCTTACATTTAGTCCATGAATCAATACTATTCTTAGGCAGAGATAGCAGCCAATCTTTAGCTCTTCCTCTTAATGAGAAAGGAAACAATTTTAATTTTATAATGTCACCATCTACATCCTTATACTTTTGCATCTCACATAGTTCAACAAAATTATTAAGATGGGCAGCAGCATCAGCAGAACTAACACCAGAAAATTGCTCTCTCATAACAAGATTCAGTAAAGCAGGTTTAATTTCAAAAAATTCTGCTGTAGTAGCAGGTGGAGCAATAGGTGTGCATAAGAAATAATTGTTATTTGTGTTTGTGAAGTCACACAACTTAGTATTTTCAGGAGTACCCATTTTAGCAACAGTAAATAAAGTAAACTAGATAAAGTAAATGCAAGTAACTAATTTTTTTGTGTTTTTAATATGGCAAACAAGATAGTAAATAAAGTAAAGCTAGCAACTAATTTTTTTTGTGTTTTGTTTTAGTGCAGCAAACAAAGTAGTAAATAAAATAAAGCAAGACAAAAACAAAGTAAAGAGATTGGAAGTGGAGACTCCCCTTGCAGCGTGTCTTGATCTCCCCGGCAACGGCGCCAGAAATTTACTTGCTTGCGCGCAATTGACGTGTGTCTCTCCGTTCATCACGCGACCGTTGGGAACCCCAAGTGGAAGGTGTGATGCGTACAGCAGTAAGTTTCCCTCAGTAAGAAACCAAGGTTTATCGAACCAGTAGGAGCCAAGAAGCACGTTGAAGGTTGATGGCGGCGGAGTGTAGTGCGGCGCAACACCAGGGATTCCGGCGCCAACGTGGAACCTGCACAACACAACCAAATTACTTTGCCCCAACGTGACAGTGAGGTTGTCAATCTCACCGGCTTGCTGTAACAAGGATTAGATGTATAGTGTGGATGATGATGTTTGCAGGGAATAGTAGAACGAGTATTGCAGTAGATTGTATTCGATGTAAAAGAATGGACCGGGGTCCACAGTTCACTAGAGGTGTCTCTCCCATAAGATAAATAGCATGTTGGGTGAACAAATTACAGTTGGGCAATTGACAAATAAAGAGGGCATGACCATGCACATACATGTTATGATGAGTAGTGTGAGATTCAATTGGGCATTACGACAAAGTACATAGACCGCTATCCAAGCATGCATCTATGCCTAAAAAGTCCACCTTCAGAGTTATCATCCGAAACCCCTCCAGTATTAAGTTGCAAACAACAGTACAATTGCATTAAGTATGGTGCGTAATGTAATCAACAAATACATCCTTAGACATAGCATTGATGTTTTATCCCTAGTGGCAACAACACATCCACAACCTTAGAACTTTCGTCACATCGTCCCGCATTTAATGGAGGCATGAACCCACTATCGAGCATAAATACTCCCTCTTGGAGTTACAAGTAAAAAACTTGGCCAGAGCCTCTACTAATAACGGGGAGCATGCAAGATCATAAACAACACATAGATGATAGATTGATAATCAACATAACATAGCATTCAATATTCATCGGATCCCAACAAACGCAACATGTAGCATTACAAATAGATGATCTTGATCATGTTAGGCAGCTCACAAGATCCGACAATGATAGCACAATGAGGAGAAGACGACCATCTAGCTACTGCTATGGACCCATAGTCCAGGGGTGAACTACTCACACATCACTCCGGAGGCGACCATGGCGGTGAAGAGTCCTCCGGGAGATGATTCCCTTCTCTGGCAGGGTGCCGGAGGCGATCTCCTGAATCCCCCGAGATGGGATTGGCGGCGGCGTCTCTGGAAGGTTTTCCGTATCGTGGCTCTCGGTACTGGAACTTTTATCGATGAAGGCTTATGTAGGCGGAAGGGTAGGTCAGGGGGCGCCACGAGGGCCCCACACGCCAGGGCCGCGCGGCCAGCACCTGGGCCGCGCCGCCCTGTTGTGTGGGCGCCTCGTCGCCCCACTTCGTATCTCCCCCGGTGTTCTAGAAGCTTCGTGGAAAAATAAGATCCTGGGTGTTGATTTCGTCCAATTCCGAGAATATTTCCTTTGTAGGATTTCTGAAACCAAAAACTGTAGAAAACAGCAACTGGCTCTTCGGCATCTCGTTAATAGGTTAGTGCCGGAAAATGCATAAATATGACATAAAGTATGTATAAAACATGTGGATATCATCATAAAACAAGCATGGAACATAAGAAATTATCGATACGTTGGAGACGTATCAGCTGTCCACACCGATCTTCCTTCCTCAGCCAATGATGCTTGCGACACAGAGGGATCAGTGTGTGATGATGACGCTGATCGTGATGCCTTTGTTAATGCAGCTGTGGAGGAGACCAGAGCTTCGCCCGTGAAGAGATCAACTGGCGGCTTTGCCGATGAAGACGATCTCTTCGATATGTAAACGCCTTCTTCCCTGAATTCATATTTTGTCTTTTATTACTCGCATTTCTTTCATAATTCTTGTCAGCCATTTCCTTTCGCAGTGACGAAGGTTTCATTGAACCTCCGTCTAATAAAGCCAAATCTGGCGTTGCTCCGCTGGACGTCACGGCTTCCGAAGCTTCGGCTCCTAAGGCAGCCCCCGCGGCTCAGGTATCGACTGCTTCCTCCCTCTCTAGGGGGAAAGATGTTCCTTCAACTGCTACATCACGACCCCTCCTTCAGGAAAACCTGTAAGTCTTTTTCGATTACAGCGCGAATTTCCTGGAGCGTGCCTTGTTTAATGATTCTTTGTCAAACATCTACTTTTCCTCTTTCCTTAAGGACCTGCGGGGCGTTATATCTTCTTTGGAGGCCTTCGCCTCCCAATTTACTTAACTGAAGGCAGACAAGGTTCGGCTGCAGAAGGAAGTTAAATCTTCTTCCTCAAAGTTGGACGGCGCAGTCAAAATAGCCGCCGCAGCTCGCCAAGAGGTCGACTCCCTGAAGGAGGAACTGGGCAAGCTGAAGGAGAAGCTGAAAGAAGAGGAAGCGTCTAGGCTGGCCACCGAGGCTCGGGCAGCTGAAAAAGATGAACTCCTTCGCCAGTCTTCCTTAGCTTTGCTTGGTAATCTCTTTTATGCTTCTCTATCGATTGTTGCACTTGACAATTCGATTCTTTGTCAGTAATTCTTTCTATTTCATTCTCTTGCAGAGGCCGCCGACATCCCTGCCAATGCTTTGGACAAGATTCCAAACAACTCTCCGGCAAATGGTGTGTCGATGACTCTCGCCTCCCACCAGCTTACACGGGAGCTCCTTGAAAAGGGGAAAGGTGCCATGGCTAGGATGCATTTGATGATCTTCCCCAAGATCAATCAAGACAAGACTCTGGGGAAGCTGATCGATGCCTTCGCAGTCGACACCACGGAGGTTATCAAGGTATTCAAAGGCACTTCGCGTACCTATGGTGCCCTCCTAGCCTTCCAACTTATGATGGGTCATGGCTTCAAGGCCGATATCGAAGAGATGTCTAAGGAGCTGCCGAAAGGGCAAGATGGGCAGTTCATTGATTCAAGCGTCTTCAAAACGTCAGCCCTTAAGTGTGCACGCCAGCTCCTTGAGCTGGTTTCATCAAGGAAGACATCGGCTGGCCCCAGTTTATCGACTCAGACCCAAGCTCTTTGATCTTTGTAACAAACTTCTCTTTGAGCTGATGTGAAACAATCTTCTGTCGCAAAACTTATGTTTGTAATAAACTCAGTGCTAGCAATGTTGCTAGTACACCTTTGTTATGATATTTTCATTTGCACTTCTCCCGATGGGAGTACCTTCTTGATGTTGATGCGAAGCGGTCCGTCATGCTTTTAACGCTTTTCCTTGCAGGTGTTCCCAGTGCCTGCATTTGTTGATGATTCTTCGGGTGCTCTCTCTGAAAATGATCGAGTCCAACGTATGAAGGATCGAATCACGCAGTTAGAAAAGGATCTGCGTAGCACTTATGCCTTGGCTGCCATTATCAAGAAGAAGGGCGAGATTGCAGCCGACGTAGAGCGCTATGCTCTTACTGAACTGCATAAGGCGACTGAAAATTTAAACTGTAAGTTCCCTGATCCTTGTGCTCATTACTTTTTGTCAAAAACGCATTGCCTGATCTTCCGTTGATTCCTTTGCTAGTCATAGCTTTGAACCATGCAGAAGAGAACAAGCGGATTCACGAGCGTGTGAACGCTTTGACCCAGCTATCATCAGCCGAAGAGATTTTCTGGCGGGAACACTCGAAGGCTTCAGCTGTCGCACAATTTCAGGATCGGGTCCAACAGGTCCACCATTTCTTCGACAAGTGCTACAAAGCCCTGAGGGTAATTTGGAGGACGATGTTCCCCTTGAATGCGGTCCCTCCTACGCTGCTGACTCTGATGTCTGAGTTTGGGAATACCAAGAAGATTCGAGACTTGGTGCGAGCTCAGGTTTTTGCAGGTGATTTGGAGGCGCTGTATCCGAAGATATTGTTTCCCGCCAATATAATTGTCGACAAGCTTGAAAAGGATTCAAAGTTACCTGAGGAAAGAGAGACTCCGCAAGGGTGATTTAGGGTTAAGGTTGTTTTGTAAATAGGTATTTTGGCTTCTTCATGCAAGTGTTTGGATTGTTTAGCCGAGACTTTTTGTTCGGCAGATACATGTATATGTACTTTTACCGTGTTAATGCCGTTGGCAAATTTTGAAGGAGCAAATCTTAATTGCCCGCTTAAACGTATGTGTATTCGTTGGTCAGCAAATTATTTGAGTGATCAGCTCGTGTTGCAGGTTTTGCTAAACCCGTTGTATGCGCAACTTTGCTTTCAACCGATGTATGTTCTGACAGCAGCTCCCGAATATATTGGGTGTAATAACTCTGCCAATGAGCCCGTTGTTCTTTGATATTTCCATAAGTAAAATATCGAACGTGGGTTGTGTTTATATGTATTTCCGAACTCTTGCTATTTACGGCGCTCGTAGAGGCATCTATAGCAGAGGGAAGAGTTAGTGTCCTTGTTTATTTTGCATCCTGTAGCACTCGTAGAGGCTTTTTCGGAGCACGATCTTTTGTCGCGCACTATGTTGCACCGTCGTCCGCCATGGGGCGTAAGCAAGGTTTACGATGATGCGGTTTAGGTGCTCCGATTTACTGCAATGCTTTTCAAGGAATCAAAACTTAAGTTCTCATGAATAAAAAAAACACGGGACTAAAGGGCGAAAAAGGGAGAGCCCTGCTTGAAAAGAAAGGGAAAACTAAACACTAGTAGATTGCTTAGGCAAGGAAGGGGTTCTTCTCATCTTCTGGCTTATCCACCACGTTAGTGGTTATCGAAGCGTCGTTGATTTCACCAGGGGTCTGGACAGCGATTGTCAGTGTCTTGCTGTCTCCTATGTCTTCTGTGCCATCAGCTGTCGAAGCTTTTGCTGCCGGAGCTTTAGCTGCAGAAGTTTGTGCTGCCGAAGCTTTAGCTGCAGAAGTTTGTGCTGCCGAAGCTTCAAGAGCAAGGTTGGCTGGCTTTTTCTTCGCTCCTCTGACGCGTTCTTCTTCCTTATTACCGCGTGATGATGACTTGGAAGGAAGGTCAGTAATTTCCTGCTTCAGCCCGAACTTTGCAGCGATCCTCTGAAAGTCGCGATCACAAGTGTCCGAGCGTGAGACACTTCCATAGACTGTGTTGTTTGTCCCGTTGCTCCCAGGCATTTTCAGCTTGAGGTATGCGTAGTGCGATACAGCCATGAACTTGGCATAAGCTGGCCTCCCGAGTATAGCGTGATACTGCGACTCCCAGTTCACGACTTCAAACTCGATCTTTTCCTTCCTGAAGTTGCCGGGTTTGCCAAAGACGACGTTCAGGTAAACTTTGCCAAGAGAGTACGCCGGTGAAGTGGGGAGAATCCCATGAAAGCAGGTGTCCGTTTCTTCTAGCATTCTCATGGTGATCCCCATACTCTTGATTGTGTCGAGAAATATCAGGTTTAGTCCACTTCCACCATCCATGAAGACTTTGCTCATCTTGAACCCCCCGACCTGCACCTCGACTACTAACGCAGCGTGTCCTGGTTTTGGTATGGTCATCGGGTGATCCGCTCGGCTGAACGTAATGTTCTGAGACGACCACTCGATGTATTCAAGGATGTTCGCCATGATACTTTCTGCCAGATTGATTTCTCGAGTGAGCTTCTTCATTTCTCTTCTTGAAACACCTGTCCTGTGGATCATGCTCATCTTCCCACGTGGTGATGGAAATGCCTCGTTGGGTTGGTGAGGTTGAGCCTGCTGGACTTGATGCTGCGGTGGAGGTGGTGGTGGTGGTGGTTGCTGCTGTTGGATGAGTTTCTGCATGTCAATGAACTGCCTACAGTCTCTGAGCAAGTGGCTTGACTTTGTTTTGCCGTCCTTAGAATCAATGTAAGAGTGCAAGTAACAGGGAGCGTTCATCTGCTCAGCGTAGGGTAGTTCGGGAGTCCTCTGTTGTCGTGGTTTGTAATTGCCACGGTTCCCAGAGTTGTTCCGATTACCGTCCTGCCGATCGTCTCGTCTGTCGTCATATCGATCATCCTGCCGACCAGAGTACCCTGTGGCTACCAGGTTACTGTCGTCATAGCTGCGGTTCTTCCTTTTCTTGTGGCGATCCCTTCGTCCACCCGAGTCGTGCTTCGGCTGGTCGTCGTCTCCGTCGTCACTGCGCTGTCGCGGCTTTCGTACGTTGTCCTCGCCATCAGCCCAGCTATTGGAAATTTCCATTAACTTGGTTATGGTTTTTGGCTTTTTGCGCCCGAGTTCCTCTATGTAGCTTTCACGTCGGATGCCATCGCTGAAGGCGGCGATTTCTCTGTCGACAGATACATCTTCGGCAGCGTTTAGGAGCTTGGTGAATCTCCCGATGTATGCGCGCATTGATTCCTTCTGCTTTTGCTGGCAATGCCGTAACTCCTCAATCCCAACGGGCCTTTTGTATGTTGCTTGGAAATTGGCAACGAAAGCGTCTACTAGATCGTCCCATGACTTGATGGAACCCTTCGGCAGACCTCTTAACCAGGCTCGCGCTGAATCCTTTAGGTAAAGCTGCAAGCATTGCATTGCTGCTATCTGATTCCCCTTGTGCAGAATCACGGTCTGCAGATAGTCGTCTATCCAGGACCTTGGCTCCTGCTGCCCATCGTATTTGGCAGCGTCAGTAGGGGTGGGTTTGAACTTTCTGGGTGGCATCGCCTCACGGATTTTGTAGCTTAAACAATCGGCTCCCCTTAGCTTGCCGTCGTTCTCCTGACTCTCATCCGAAGAATCACTGTCATATTCTTCCCTAGCGGTGCGTCGTCGCCTTGCTTTGTCGATTCTGCTCTGGGTGATTTCATCTCAAGCATCTCTCGCATGATGCTTTGAGCCACTAGCCTGCAACATGGTCTTTTCCTTCCGCGGGACCAAATTGTCTCCCAATATTGCGAGACTTTCTAGGGCACCTCGGTGGGCTTGAGTCATGGAACCTTCAGGGCGCTGATTGATGAGGTATGCAGCGAGGTTGGCGGTCGCTCCCGCGACGGTTTTTGGCCGTGGCATGCCCGCGGTGTCCGTGGTCATAAAGGACTTGGTCAGATTCGACGTTATTTCTCTGGCGTCGTCTTCCGAGAACCTGGATAGTCTTGATCGGTGCTTGCCTGCCCCTTGAGTGCTTCGAGAGGCGCTTCCTTGCGAGCCTCTTCGTCGTTCATTCGATCGGTCTGCAGCGGATAGGCGTCTCTCGAGGGTGGCTTGCTCTTTGGTAGTCACTCCCGGTTTTTCTCCTATATGGAGCGGTAATCGTTGAGGGTTCCAACCGTGGTTCCTGCCGGGAGTGGCGTGTTGTTAAGCACGGCTGCCCTGGCTGCTGCCCACTCCTCCTCTGCGATGGTGTAATCGTTGTTGTTGTTACTGGCACTGTTCTCAAAACTTGCTCGTCTGCTGGAGCGGGGGGTGTGATCTCCGTCTCCCCTGTTCCTCGTGTTGTTGGCAACATAAACCTGGTGGTGCGCTGTTCCTCGGGTGACACTTCGGACGATGCTGTCGACACTGTCCTCTCCCGATGAGTGCTGGGCATTGCAGATGAACGGTGTGTCGCTTGATCCTAGCCCGTGCCTGGTGTCGCAATTCAAGCAGTAGTACGAAGTCATCTCCGAAGATATGGGATTGTCGGATCCAACTGACATAGAAGACGTCGAACGAGGAGTCGATGGCGCGGGCGAGCTCGTTGAGCATGTCAGACCAGCCGAAAGGTCGACTGATGATGACGTGCTTGGACCCGTCGATCTGGAGGTGAGTGGTTCCAGCAGCCGAAGGACTCCTTCCGAGTTGACGTTGTAGTGGACGCTGCCGAAGGTCATCTCCATGTTTCCTTGTAGATCGGAAAAGGTCGAGCGAGACGAGTCGCTGTGCGGGGTGAATTCGTAGTAGCCGAAGCGAATTGGGCTTCCCAGACTTGGTGATGACGGTGTCGATGAAGCTGCTGATGACATGACTGGTTCTGCCGATGACCGATCTTGTGCCGACAGGGTTCCCACAGACGACGCCAATTGTCGAGGGTACTCCTCGGCAATGCCCTCCGATTGGGGCTTAGGGTTGATGGAATCCTGTAAGCTGACACGAGACATCGGTTCACAGACAAGCGGGGAGAGCGATTTACCCAGGTTCGGGGCCCTCAATGAGGTAAAACCCTTACGTCCTGCCTGTCTGATCTTGATTATAAGAACTAGAACCACTAGTCATCAACCCGTGCGTTGCACGGGCAAGAGATATATGTTTTATTGAATCGCATATACAACACCTTATGAATATTGTTTTATACAATTATTTTTTTCAACTATAATAGTTTTGTAGTGAGCTATTTTTTCTTAGACAATTTATGTTTATATGTGCTTCTTGATTATTTTTACAATCTAGGATCCTGGAAATTGTAGGATTTGTATGACCCTAGTTGAATCTATTATTCTATGTTTATTCTATATCAATTTAATGATGTAACCGAGTTAAACATGAGTTTATCTGCTACCGACTTCTTAATTTGTGTCTGCACACATGTATCTAGTCTATAAACATATGCTTTTCTATGACATATATATGGATATTCAGTTTTGAATTTAGTGCATACACGTCATACATATGTAAGACATGCATAATCACAAATATGATATTTGCAACATGATAATCCGTGTATCAAATCCAAGCCATACATACTTATTTTGTATATATTGCTCAACGTACCTTTCTTTCTCGTAACGACTCTTTCATGATACCCCATTTGCTCATAATGCATGACATTGATACATTGTCTTGGTATTAAACATGTATCTTTTTCGCCACTTTTTACACTTCTATGTTAAATTTGAAATGGAAACTTATTATATATAAAAACATGAGGAATATAAATATTTTAATTGTACCTGACCAATCAAACTAATTTTGGACATATAAGTAGTCAATGTTAGAAAAGTGTAACTTCGTGTTCTCAAAGAAATTATTATTACATATAGAGAAAATTAAATACTTGAATAACATGATGCTCATTTTTATATGATTGTTTTCCATTGTGTCTAAATGTATATGATTCAACAATTACTTTTCTCGGAGAAAACAGCTAGACAGTAGTCATCCATTTAAAAGTAGAACCTCATAAATAAAAATCATGTTGACTACTCGTCCGCTTAAGATACTTAGTTATGTGGTCTCAATATTCTCTCGCTTCTGCCAGACTACATAATCACCGAAGTATGTGATTTGGTTATTCTTTTTTGTATAGCATACTTTTCTACTTCATGGAGAATCAAAAGAAAATTCCATTTATAATTTTCCTTAGAAAATTTATGTTTATGCATCTTCTTGGTTCCATTACAACCGGGTAACTTGTAAAATGTGGAATTATTTGACAGCGGAATCTCCTTTGTCATACTTCCGTTTTCTTTGTTCGCGTGTAATACTTTAATGACCTGACTCAATTGAACATGTGTTCTCCCTGGCACCAGGTCTATAATTTTGTATATTTTCATCATATATATGTAAGACATGCATAATCCTAAATATGATTCATGTAAACAGGTAGCCAATATATAAAATCAAAGCCAATACTTAATTTTTATAGATTGCTTAACATACGTTTTAATTGCAAGGGTGTTTTTAATAATACTGACCTGCGCATAAATACATGATATTTTGGATATTGGTACAGTCTGCACTATCTGTATTTGAGAGCTACTTTTGCACATATATGTTTTCTTAAATTAATATAGTTTAATAATGCAATAATAATTTTTGTACATATTAGTAGTTACGATTAGCAAACTTTGAGTTGTTAGATTTGAGGAAGTCATGATTATGGATGACAAAAAATAGGATTTATATCAGGTTGCTTTCATTAATAATCCATTGATTTTTTTAAATAAACAATTAAATATATGCATGTTTTTTATGTGTATCTGCGGGATTCAAGAAATACTAATCTGCAAGAAATACTGATCTGCAAGAAAACGGCAACTACACTGCTTTCACGTATAAATATAATTTACAAAGTGTGTATCTGTGGGATTCAAGAAATACTAATCTGCAAGAAATACTGATCTGCAAGAAAACGGCAACAGCATTGCTTTCATGTATAAATATAATTTACAAAGTTTATTTTTCATCCATATATAGCCCATGTTTTAATATAAAATGGTTTTCCAATTAGTCTAGTTGCAGACGTCTTAATGGATGTGGTTGGTTCGTGTACGTACAAGGCTCCAGGAGGAGAGAGGCTCCATCATGCCATTAGGAAATCATACCTGCATACATACATGGCCAAAACTTTGCACATGTGCCTGGCATCGGAGGTGAACTCATAGTCGATGTGTGTATATATAGCTGCTAATTTGAAAGCTTAGTGCATGTGTTAGTAAAAAAATTATACGCTGATTTAATTATCTGGGTGAAACATACGGTAATACTTACAGATAGTTATTCTGCTCCATTTACCCATGTGTGCTTTGGCATGGCGTTCAGCAGAGACACGATCTGGAGGGGGCAGCTGATCGGAAGAGCATGAGGCGCGTTCTAGGCTTCTAGCTGCCACAGACAGCGAGGAAGAGCGGCCCCGGCGGCAGCAAAAATAACTCATAACGTGTTGTAACCAAATCTAATCACATATATAAATATAAATACTGCTTTTAAGTCTGGAGATAAAAAAACATTACTGATCAGATGCCTATAACCGAAGTAATTGAGGCCAGATCCATCTTTCACGTAGCTAGACATGCTGTGCTGGTTCGTTGGTGTCATCTGGTGGATTGACGGGGCGGAGAGAAGGAGGGATTAATTGGTGGGAGAAACCTAGGAGGATCTCTGGTGATGTAGTAATCGGATCTTCCGGAGAAATTCTAACAGCACACCTGATCAAGAGTTCTAGCGACCAGACACAGGGAGAAGAAACAGCGGCGGCGGCGTACCGCTAGGATTTTTTTCTTCCTAGGATGTGTGCCGCGGGGATAGCAATCCAACGGCATGGATTCCAAATAAGAAAACTGAACGGTTATTACTGTTTTTACGTGAGGATTAACGTGGTGGCTTGATGGGAGTCTCCAATTAGTAAATATATATATAAGATATTGGGTTACAATGGGGTGCCGAAGAGTTCGGCTGAGATCTCGTCGAGAGGCTAAGTGCTGCGGCGACCTAACTCTAGACTTTTGGTGGCTAAGATTGCTATGATTGATCGTGTTCCTCGGCAGCCCCTCTCCTGGCCTTTATATAGGAGGCCAGGTCTCAAGAGATCTAACCGAGTACGACTAGATTTACAGTAGTTTTAAATCTAAACTTTCCTTGTTCGGCTCCTTCCTTGTCTTGCCCGCCAAAGAATCTTCTGGTGCGCCATCCAAGTGGCCCGCCTTGCCTCCAAGTGCCTTCATGGGCCTCCAACTAGATTATACAGGAAAAAGAGGCTCGAAGACAACTGGAGAGGTTCTTGTCAAGGAACCGACAAGGAATCTAGCCCTACCAAAGGAAACGACCCCCCCCCCCGGGCGAGGAATCATCAAGCACCTGGTCAAGCTGCGCTTCGTGCAACGACCCGTGTGCTTCGTCAGCCGAGTGTTGCAAGATATCCGGGGAGGGCTACTCAGAGATCCAGAAGCTTCTGCTTGGAGTATTGATTGTGTTAGGGAAGCTGGGGCATTACTTTGAAGCACACTGCATTACCATGGAGACATCCGCTTGAGAAACGTGCTCCACAACCGTGGCGCCACAAGACATATCGCGGAATGGGCCACGGAGTTTTCGGGGTTCAATATGCATTTCACAAATACCAACGCCATCAAGAACAAAGTCGCTGGCCGACTTTGTGGTAGAATGGACCTGACTGCCATATACAAACAAGAGGAAGCGTCGTCCAGCCTCCCTGGGATTGAGAATTCGGACCGTTGGTGGACCCATGTACTCTTACGGCTCATTTTCGTATGGTGCGGGGGCGGGCGGGCTCCTCGTATCCCCGATGGGCGAACACCTCAAGTACGTCGTTCAGATGCACTACAGCGATGGCAAGGCCACCGACAACACCGCTGAGTACGAGCTGGCCGGTCTTCGACGAAGATGTACATCTTGATTGATGACGACCTCTATCGGGACAGGTGAGAACAGGGTAAAGCATCCAGTGATATAGTGATATAGAAACAACGAGTTTTTGAAAATTAGTGGCATCCATTCAATTCACCGATTCACGGTGACATTGTCATAATAATATTGTCAAGAACTAGGAGCACGTTCATAAAAAAAACCCTAGTACATCTTACATGCCCTCGGAGGGACAATGACTTGTAGTCTTGTACTAAAATCACGCTGATCACATCGAGCAGGTCGTTAACAGCCGGTTAGGGGGTTAATTTGCTCAGGCCGACATGCTACTAGTATTAGTATTATTATTCTTACAAACCACTTGTTTGATTACCATGGACCAGATCGCGTTGCCTGGTGGACAAGACGAAAGACCGGGGCACCGGGAGTGGCGCTAACTCCGCGGATTCTTGCGCCCACAAAGATCTGCCATTCTCGCTAAGCTGCAAGTTGTGGCTTGAGGCTTTGCTTTATCATGTGCCTGTCGGCCACTTTATAGGCTTTGCGTACGAGCCCCTGATTTGATTCCAAAACATCGGCACCACCACGCAGACCCAGGGGAAAAGACGAAGCATGCAACGTGATCACCTTCTAGAGTTATCTGAGCTAGCTGCGTCGTGGTGGTAGTGGAGAATAGGGAACAGTTCAACAGCACGAAGGGGTTCAAGTCTTAAACTATGACGCTGTTCATCATGCCTTCGATGTGACGGAGACGTATCGACGGATTGATTACAGCGGCCTAGCTAATATGGACTGCATAGAATGTCAAACTGAACCGCAGATATATCGATTTCAGATAGAGCAGATATATATGAACTAATTACCCATTTTGACGATATATACTGAACTATTCAAGGCGCGAGCATTTGACGAATTAACTGGTAGATTCACCAGTAGTATGACACTAGACACGCAGTAGTTGACAAGAGAGAGAGAAGCATACATACATATATATACATATACATGGGGAAGTGAAGTAGATCTCGTTGTGACATGCAGACATTTGCACACAAGGATCGATATACAACGTATGTACCAGCTAGTCTAGGTACACCGGCCGACTAACTAACTAATTAGGCACCGTCTTATAGTACATGATGACAGGTCCTGGATCTAAGGAGTAAGAGGACCGCGACGCGTGCATCAGCAGTTCAGCACAATACGTCCTTGAGGAGCTTGTACCTCCGGACGGCCTTGGGGCCTCTCCGGCCGCCCTCCTGCTCGCCACCGCCGGCGGCCACCTTGAGCTTGCCGCAGCCCATCCCGGTCGCCGCGGCGCGCTGCTGCATGGGCGACGGGTTCTTCCTCGCGGCGGGGGCGCCTTCGTTGCTGAGACACCAGTCGCACACGCCGGCGCCCGCCTCGGATGGCGCCGCGTCGCCGTAGTAGTTGGTGCAGTACCTGCGCGTACGGTGTGAATGAGCATCAGCGATGCATATCCTGACACTGCATCTAGGAAGCTCATTCTGAACTAGACAACAGCATACTTACGAGTGCTGGGAGCGGCAGCGGCAGCGGGCGCAGCGGAAGAGCTTGTCCGGGAAGCCGACGTCGCCGCACATGGAGCACACGGTGGTGGACATCGGGAGAGGAGAAGGGGGCGGTGAGATTGTAGCTAGCAGTGGTGCAGGAACTCGAGAAGAAGTGGCAATGCGAGGAATCGGTCGATGTGGATTGCGGAGGAAAGAAGAAGAAGGGGCTTTAAATACCGGGAGGCGACAGGAGAAGATGAGATCGTGATCGTGGCAGCGTCACCGGGGGTGAGGCCGCGGGGCGGGGCCCACGGCGGAGAGGTTTTGGGTTGGGTACGGAGCCGGGCGGGTGGGAGACAGGCCACGTGTCCATGTGGACGTGGGTGCTGCGTGCAAAGCGGAAAAAGAAAAGGAGTGGCGGGAGTTACTGGGTCGGTTGCCTGATGGGTGGATATTCAGAGGGAAGGAAGTCGTTTATTTATTCAGGAGAAAATGGAAAAAAAACGTTTTACTCACCTTATGACTGATTGACTGAGACTGGTCGGATCGGTCACTACTAATAAAAAAAATCAAAACCATGATGCAAGCGTGAGAGGGACGGAGCCAGGAACTGAGATCAAGGGGCAAGTGTTACGTTAGTTAAGTGTGGGTGATCTAGAGGAGGGGGCTAATCTAGTCAAATTACAATAATCATGGACCAGGAAGGCTAATACTCTTACACCACTCCGTCACGCCGTGATCGCTATGGGAGAAGCAGACGCGAGAAACTCGAACATAGATGAAAAAACTAACCCTGGGCGTAGCTGCGCCAAAGTGACGTCAATGACCAACATCAAAGGCATCCTCGTCGTCTGCACGACTTAAGGCCAACGTCCTCGGCACTACCAAAGTTTCGGGGCGGCTGCCGAACTTCAAGCTCCTTCACCGCGCTTAGCGGACCACCAACACCACCTTCCAGCAGTGGCGGACGCAGGATAAAATTGGAGGAGGGGCACACCTCGATTTTTTTTTTTCTTTGCACCACCCCTAATTGTGAAACAAGTTCATAACATAGGTGATATATAAGATAAATCGGTTGTCAACATTGCAGTTTAAAATATATATCAAATGTGCATGATTACAATACAAATAGTTTATAATATGAAAAGAGTTTTACATGATAAAATATAGTATAAAAAATTACATTGAAAAATACACTTTAACCATTCGCCGTCAGCAATAGTAGGAAAACTATCAATTTCAGAAGCATGTAAACTAGATAATAAACCTTTAGCATCTAGATAGAAATACATCTCAGCTACATAGGGAACAAAAATATAGTGTCCGAGAAACATATCCCAAATATATAGGAAAAACCACACTGAAATAGCGATTTTTTTTAAAAAAAAATTGAATCATAAAAATATGTAAACATAGTTTTGAAAATGCAAAACAAAGAAAAGAAAAATAATAAGATAAATTTGTGAGAGACTTGCCAAAAAATTATAGAAATCAGTTATATAAGCATCTTTACTATTAAATTGCAGTTGGGGATGGTGTCACTTTGACATCAAACATTCAGAAGATCTCAGCCATCCATTATCTCAACATCGCCCATCAAACACGTCCAACATCAATTACACACACGGAAGGAAACACACTTATTGCAAATCACGATTCTTAAGGAAATAGAACCATTCAACATCAATTAAGGAAACACATACGTTAATCAAAGACATACATCTAGCGCAATCACGTTCACAAGGAAACATGCTCGTGCAGCATCAATCAAGAAAAAAAACAATCTTCACCGATTCGCCCTATCTCTTTTGCCTTCTTCGAGCCAAGCAGAATCTATGATCCCAGGCCCTCTCCGACTGAACTCGCCGCGCCTGCCTCGTTCAACCCCAAGAAGGAATCCCTCCAAGAACCGCCCTCGATCTCGTTCCTCCCCTGACGGTCACGGGTCCTCTCGTTCATGCCATCAATGCTGCCGCCGGTATATTACCGTTGTTCTCACTTTTTGCTGATGCCGCTCGATAGCAGCTCCCTTCATGGCTGAACGATCTCTGCAGTCTCCCCTTCGGCGCCGCACGTCTCAAGCCTTGGCGGTCTGCTACTGGCGAAGCACACCATGCCTCGTCGGGATGACGATGAAGTTCTTCATTGACTTCACGGAGCTGATTACAGTTTGTATGGGGAACCAGGCGTAGCCTTTCCCACTGCCAGAGTTTATCATCACTAATTTATTAAGGAATTTGAATTTTTGAAGGAGTTTTTATGCAACTGATGTGGCAGCGCAGGTAACTATCTCCTGATTAATCATTTGCGATCTGAATTCTTGATTTATGTCAAATTGAAATTTAATTTCTGATCTCTGCAGAAGCTTGCAGTGGTACTACACGAGGTTGCATTAGTTGTTTTCCATGCCCATGGACCTCACAGTGATACGATTTTGGTATTCCATAATCCTCCACGCTGGTGTTGTGATTCCTCACAATTTTTTCTGTTTAGTTTTGTATCAACTATGAAATAGATAATTTATAAAAATGAGACCCTGTTGCAATGCAGCTTTTGTTGTACAATGAAGTGGTTGGACAAGTGATATGGATGCTTTCTTCCATGGATATCAGGAATTTCATTTAGTGGTGAAGGCTTTAGTGAAGCTGCGCTATCTGCGGCGTTCTGTCGGTTGCAAAGGGACCCTAACTTGTGGTGAATGAGGCCACCCAACCTATTTTCATGTTCTCCAAAATTATTTGTTAGATTTTAACATTACAGACTACAGAGTGTTATTTTCTATCGTGTTTTCAAGTTTCGATGTCCAGTCAAGTCTCTAAAAGTTCTTCTTTACCTTGTTGTGTTACCTTTGGCCTAATGCAGAAAATGGCCATGTCTTTGTTAGGTGATAGGATTGTATGGCATTCAAGAATCAAGAGACCTTACCAGGATGGTATGTTTCACGAAATTGCTGCTGTAGCATTTACAACTTTTTTTTCTTTACTTAGGTAGGGAGGGTTATTTATTTTCGAAAATAATAATCTGGGAGATGCCATGTGATGACCATATTTTATCATTCTTGTCTTGCCAAAAGTAATGTTGTTGCAATATTTTCCCGTTCCTGATATATCTGCATTTCTAAAATCTATCATCTTGCAGGCAAAGAAATCCAAGCATTAGTTTAAAATATGTCACTATACTTATAGACATTGCTTCTGATGTTTGGATTATTTCGCATTGCTTCCGACTCATCAGAAGTTTGGAGGAAACTACATAGGTCGTTTGCAAGGAAAAATTGGTCATCTAATATTACCAATTTGATGGTGTTTATTGTGTATTTTTGTGTGTTTTAACTTTTGGAGAAAACACGTAGCAAACCTGAACTGCGGCAGGGTAGTGCGGCACATTTTGAGCCATCTGATTCCATAATGGTTCCGCACTCGTGTCCATTGGTGTACCTTACTTCATGTCGGGAGGGGGGGGGGGCACCCCAGCTTTCTACCAACCTCTGAAAGAATTCCTTTTTTGTGGCAGCTTAGAAGAATTTCTTTTTGCTCTTTTGCCCCCGCCCCAAAATCCTCGTATTTTGTATTTTTTTTTCCCCAGTCGTGTCTATGATGGAAGAAGGGTGCAGGTGGAAGGAGCACTGATGCTTGCCGCTTCTGAACTTCACAGTCAGCTGCCGCACGGAAAGGTAAATGTGCGGTGCGTAGCACGGTTGTTTTTTTGTTTTGTTCTTGGGGCAGGTCCGAACTTGCACTTTGCCTTGACTTGTTTTGCTGATGCGATCTCGCACATGCGCTTGCTCGCAGAGAGAGACACACAGTAAGGGTCGCAATGTAAAGCCGGCTGGATTTGCACTTAAGTCGCGGTACTCCCTCTGTAATTTTTTTGCGAGGGAAAAGGAATTTTATTAACTTTGGGTAGAATTACAAAGCACCAGCCACTTCGTGGGGGAAATGACGGAACCACACACGAGTCCATCCCTGAGTTCTACCTAAATTCGATAACAGATGACTGACACAGTTCCCAGTGCGAGCAACCTTAGCGACTTGAACTTCCCTTTACCGAATCAGATGCATATTTTTTTAAACTTAAGGCCTTAGCCCTGCTTTAAATTAATAAAGCAACGACACATACAGAGTTATGAGTTATGCAACACACTGAGCCACCGCTCCCAAAACCACACCATCGACCAGAACAGCGAGTACCCGCTCAACCACGACACAAAGCCTACCGAGGTCCCTGCACCGAGCCACACACCACAGGATAGAGTACAACATAACATATCCAGAGAGCACACGAACACACACACTCTGCCCAGGTACATGGCGATGTCATATCACCGCCGGCGCCGCCAACTCCGCATGAAGCCTCCGCAGGGTCTCCATCGCCGCGTCCAGCAGCCCTCTATCCTTCCACTTCACCAGCATCCGCCATTGCTGCATGTAAATGATCATTTTGTACAAGGCATCAGCCGGTTTGCCAATAAGAACACCCTCCATAGTAAGCTTATTACGAATATTCCATAACGTCCAAGCTAACGCCGCGAAGGAAAACCAAACGATCCTCCTATACGCCCCGGATAAGCCATGCGATATAGCAAGGAAATCCCCTACCCCGGCAGGGTTCCACGAGCAATGCAGGAGTTCCCTAACTCCCGCCCACAGAAAACGCGCCAAGGAACACTTGAAAACAATATGATCACAGTCCTCAGGCTCGCCACATAAGGAGCAAAGCCCATTGGACGGACCTCTCCGTTTGGCCACCTGCAGCGAGCACGGTAGTTTGCCCCAGAGGAGCTGCCACAGGAACACTCTAATCCTGGGAGGCACCCATCAGATGCATATTTATGGTTGATAATGCTTCTGATGCTAGCAACTTTTTCATTCATCACTAATATTTTCTGTGTTAACTCAATTGTACACCTGCTCAGATTCAGGTTTGTAATGATCTTATTTTGCCTGTGTACTAACAACAGTTAGGAATTTCAAGTATGTAGTAAGTATCTACTGGTCTGATGCAAAGTTCCACCACGTTAACGAGCGCAATTTGACACTAAGGTTAGGTTGCATCTTGTAGTGTATAGTGCCACCATATACTCCTGGTAAGTACAATTTAGAATGCCTCTTAATTTAATAATTTGTCTTAAAGATGTGTACATAATTCTTCCTTTTATCTTTCACGCGTACTTTCACGGTCATACTTTTGCAAGTCGTTCTGCACGTGCATATATGACCATAAAATGTTTATATCTCTGACTGAGCGATGGCCTCAAAGGAGAGTACCAATGATGAAGGAGGTTGGGGCAAGCATCGGTGATCAAATCAAGTATGCTCGACGCAATAGAGCGGCAGAGAGATACCAAATGAAGGTATTTCATATGCTTCCATAAGGAGCAGTAAAACATAGTTTGGCACGACATGGTTCAAAAGCGCATATGTATCGCGATCAAGGCGAACACTTTGATTACACCATAAGTTTGTATCATTGATTACACTATAAGTTCGTATCAAAGAACTTGTATTGGATGTATTCATCTCTGTTCTATATATTTGTATCATATGTAGGCGTGAATCACGTTGCTAGCTTCTGCAAGTGATGCTTTGGCTTGATTATCTTCATATTTTCTGTTTGTTTGTATTTGTGAACTTTGTAACCGTTATTAGATCTAATAAAGTTATCCTCTGTGACGCTAATACAAAAAAAGAAGTTATGATATGTTATGTTTGTGCTATGTGTTAGTGTAACCTCTAGGTAGGAGATTTCTTGTGAATTAAACTCTCAGCTCTGATGCTTTGCTTAAAAGAAGGACATGAGAGAAAAATAGACCATTTAGGGCATCTTAAAGTTGTGAAATCATTTTAGAAATTGAGATATTTCAAAAGTTCAAAACTTTGGGGTGAAAGTTGAAAGCCCACCATTGCTACAATATCTCTAGAGTTGAGTGAAAGATAGTAGCATCCGTAGCAACGCACGGGCATTCAACTAATATATATAGAAGAACAAATCTGGATCCAAAAACTAAGGAGCAACTAAAAGCTAGCTAACCAAACCTCATTGAACGGAAGACATATGCGTCTGTTTCCTTTCATATCTCAAGTGTAAAGATAAATGAAGAAGGCCGGTACACAAAACTAATCATGATCTGAATCATGCGTCTTTGCTTTTTAATTTCTTTTAGCGCAAGCTCTCAGTAAATGGGCCGTACCTTAACGGTGTGTCAAATTGGGCCAGTTAGATGATGGGTAGTCAAAAAACATCTCAAATTTCTGGGTGGGCCACGGCCCCCCCGGCCCACCCGCTGCGCGTCCGTCCATGCCTTTCAGGACCTCCATCCCGACTCACGACCGCTCACACTCAAGCTATGATGTCGCCCAACTCAGCCACCCAAGCTACACAGGGCAAATCGCTCATAGCCCAAAGCCGCCGCACCAACATTCGGTGCCGCTGCCCCAACATAAAAGTCAAACCACCTACTCATGATCTGAACGCCAACTCAGCGGCAGGGAACCTCTCTCCAATGTTAGACAACCAGGGATCGAATCCTGCGTCTTTGGTTTTTAATTTCTTTTAGCGCAAGCTCTCAATAAATGGGCCGTACCTTGACTGTGTGTCAAATTGGGCCAGTTAGATGATGGGTAGTCAAAAAACATCTCAAATTTCTGGGTGGGCCACGGCCCCCTGGCCCACCCGCTGCGTCCGCCCATGCCTTTCAGGACCTCCATCCCGACTCACCACCGCTCACACTCAAGCTATGATGTCGCACAACTCAGCCACCCAAGCTACACAGGACATACCGCTCATAGCCCAAAGCCGCCGCACCAACATCCGGTGTCGCTGCCCCAACATAAAAGTCAAACCACCTACTCTGAGGCACGTCGACCGGGTCGACAACCTTGCCGTACTGACGACACAAGATTATCGCTCAAGACGAGCAAGCAACTTCTCCACCCTGTCCAAGGAAATGCCTCCAAGGAGGAAGTGACGAGAAAATTTTGCCATTGCCCGCTTAGGTGGATCCGGAGCTTGGATTTTCACTCAAAGTGCCTAGGACCTCACGGTAGGATAAACGGGAGCTTTACAACAGCTCATCCAAGAAGGTATGGTAGCACCCGCGAGTGTTGCCTCTATGTGCTCCGACCGAGGTTGAAACAAACCTTTCGGTTGAAGTTCTCGCACCCGCATGTCGTAAGGCGGAACAAGGTCCAACATGCCCCACAACCATGGCCACGAGAACCCCTTGTAGGTAGATAAACCGCATCTTATGCAGCTATGCTTCCATTGACCACCACCAAGAGAACCTCCGCACTACTCCAATACGCTCCCATCTAGCCTGCACCAAGCACCATTGCCAGCATGCCGTAGGGCTGCTTCCCCATCCTATATGCATTGGGTGACTGACCAAATTTAGCCAAGGGAGCCACCGGTGGCGACACTCCCCGCTGACAACCTAGCCCAAGCTCTGCACCACCACATGCATCCCCGCATTGTGCACGTTGCCGCCAACAAAGCCCGAGCACCGCTTGAAAGTGCATGGACCCCCCATGTGTGGTTTTGGTAATTATTGAAAATCTCTACGGACTAATGTTTGCATTGAGTTATACTCGTAGGATATGTTCATAGACAATGGTTGAACAATATGATGGAGTTTAAGGTTGAAAGAAAGAAGAAATGAAGGTGCAACTTCAAGATGAGCAATCTTGAAGAGATCATATGCTTGATTTCCCTCCGAATGGTGATCATGGATATATGAAGATATGCCGAAGAAGAGGCTCTCCCATAGTTGAGTATGGGGGAGAAATCAGTAAAACTTCATCAAGCAACCACAATAAAGAAAGGTGCCCCATCTTGAAGCGATCAAGAGAGTCATGATCTAGCTTAAGTGTAATGCACAAGTGTAAGGGTATTTTACCCTTATCCATTTTTTTGGTAACAATGACACTGTAGCTAGAGTATTGGACTAATACTTGCCCACAAGATTATTCCCAGGTTTTCCATCAAGCATATTGGTGTATCAATGGAACTGCAAGGTGAAGGGAGACCCCCCCCCCCATTTCAATGTAAAGAGGCGAGACATTGTTTTCCATGTGCAGGTTAGCAATGACCCCGGTGGACCGGCCAGCTCGGCACCTGGCCCGACGCACCGGCTGGCCCGGCGTCGGCTGGCTGCGGTGCTTGTACCAACCGGAGCAAAACCAGGAAGTGCCCCGGTGCCGTCCCGGCGCCTCGCCCGGTCCCTGCCGAATGGACCGGCACGCAGGTGGCTCCCACGCCGGTGCAGACCGGACGCTCTCCAGTAAGCACTCAATGCTCGCCTGGTGCCTCCCCCGGTTGCTGCCCGGCCCGGTGTGAGACCCGGCAAGACCGGGTGTCTCACCGGCTGGTCCGGCGCCACGCCTGGCAGGCTGGTAGCCTCGACCAGATGATGAGCTGGACACTCCCCAACAGTTGTATTTCGACCTAGACTATATATACCCATTCCCCTACCTCAGAACAGTCAGGCATTACACTATACTCTGTTCTTGAGATGTCTCTCTCTCATACTCGATTGTTGCAAGTACCAAAAGCCTCATATCTCCCTCCTCCTCCACTCAAACTCAAATCCCTCTAGGGAAAAGCTAGAGGAGGTCTTTATCTACAGTCTCACTAAGCCAAATCTTGTTTCCCTTTTTATTTCTTCAAGATACATGTTCTCTAGGGTTTCTTGGAAACCCTAGATGGCCAGAATCATCCTGAAGCATCCGGGTTGTGGATTTGCTCCTGACAAAGATTGTGAAGGTTTGGACGCCGCCTCAAAGTCTGCCACAAGTGAAAGGGCTATTCCTTCGTGGGATAGGCTCGGAGAAGAAGGTGAGCCTTCGTGGCGTTGGGAAATCCTTCGTGGGATCCCACACCTCTCCAACGTGTCGTACTTTCCTCTTGAGGAAAGGAACACGAGAATACATCTCCGTCCCTGCGTGCTTTCGGTTATCTCTAACTGAACTATTTACTTGTGTTATCTAACCTATGAGAGCCTTCGTGCTTGAGTTACTTGCATTATCATCTAGGTTGTCTCACCTAGTTTGTATTAGGCTCACATTTATATTCCGCAAATCCTAACACTTCAAAGAAAGAATTAAAATTTGTAGAAACCTATTCACCCCCTTCTAGGTTTACCATCTCTGAACTTTCAATTGGTATCAGAGCAAGGACTCTTTTTAAGGGCCTTACAGCCTTAAGAGTGAGCTAGATAAACTATTCAAGGGTTTGGATAAAAAAGCTAACCTTTCGGTTAAGGAGATGAAATCCAGATTATTAGCATATGAAGTTGGGAAAAATAAAAAGGAGGATGATCTCCTGACCCGAATGGAAGAAATGAATGATTCTTAAGAATCTAAGTAGTGGGACTTCTAGTGGGGTCACTATCCCTAGAGATTCCTACAACCAAGTTAATCATGACTATCCTAAAAACACTTCACCCATGCCTCATATAAACCATAGTGGGAATGATCCCCATTTTGATGGAACTCACTTTTTTATAGTTTGTCATATATTATCGGTAGTACCGGACTTGGTACTGGGTTTTGTTACAAGGGTGCGTTTGGGCACCCGGGATCACTCGTGACTCCGTTATTATTGGGGGAAAAGTCCAGTAGTACGGTTACTCCCCCCGGGGGGCTATTTGAGGGATCTTCTTCTTAAAAGTTTTCCAAGTTCTTGAGCATGTTTTGACTACCATTGTCGACCCTTTTGTGTTTCATATCCCCTAGTATGTTAATGTTTCTTGCACCTTTTGAGGGAAAAGAGAGAGGAGATCTAGATCTACATCTCCACCAATCAGATCCCTCTTTTTTTTAGGGGAACGCACTAGATCTAGATCTTGGGGAAATTCGTGTTCTCTTTCTTTATTCTTCCTCTCTTATTCCCCCATAAGTTTTTTTTAGCTTTGGTGTAATTTGGATGTGAAGTACTTGCCATTTCATTTGGTGTTTAGGGTTGAGTTCTCCATGGTGATACATGGAAGTGAAAGTTCGTTACTATGTACTCTCGGGTGCTTGTATCGGGAGCTTGTTTCCTCTTAAATCCTTGTACCCTAGATGGCTTGTTTAACTTCGTGGTGATTACTTGAGGCCTACAATTAAGTTTTAGATATTTCCTCAAGCTTCATGTCTTTTGTGGCGGATTATTTGGAAGCCTCCAATTATATTGTGGAGATTGCTCCAAGCTTGTACGGGTATGGTGACCACCATCGAGGTTCCACATTGATCGAGGACTTCCCTTTTGATGGGATTGCTCGAGGAGAATACAGTGAGACATTGTGGTGCTTGGGATCATTGTTCCTCCACACCGCTCCAACGCAGAGTAGCACCCCCAAGAGTGTGAACTTTGGGATAAATCGTTGTCTCTTCGTGCCTCGATTATTTCTATACTTGAGCTCTTTACTTATGTACTTTACTTTGTGATAGCTTTGGTGCTCAAAGTTATATATCTTGCTATCACATTGTTTTTTGTCTTTCTTAGCATAAGTTTTTGGTGCACATAGGTGAACTCAAGTATACATATGTCTTGTGCTTGACAAGTTAAATGATAGTTTTATTCCACCATCCCGCAGCCACCGACGGTAGGATGACACAAGCACGATCCTGGAGCCGTTTCTCCAGCGTCCTTGTGTCAGCGAACTGTCGTCGCCGTTGTAGGATAACGTTGCATAGAAAACAAAAAATTTCCTACCGCGAACACGCAATCCAAGCCAAGATGCAATCTAGAAGACGGTAGCAACGAGGGGATATCGAGTCTCACCCTTGAAGAGATTCCAAAGCCTACAAGATGAGGCTCTTGTTGCTGCGGTAGACGTTCACTTGCCGCTTGCAAAAGCGCGTAGAAGATCTTGATCACGATCGCTTCCGGCGCCACGAACGGGCAGCACCTCCGTACTCGGTCACACGTTCAGTTGTTGATGAAGACGACGTCCACCTCCCGTTCCAGCGGGCAGCGGAAGTAGTAGCTCCTCTTGAATCCGACAAGCACGACGGCGTGGTGTCGGTGGTGGTGGAGAAATCCGGCGGAGCTTCGCTTAAGCGTGCGGGATATGGTGGAGGAGAGAGACCGCTAGGGTTTGGGGAGAGGGCGCCGGCTAGGGCACCCTTGAGGGGTGCGGCCATGGTGGTGGCTTGAGTGGCCGGCCAGCCCCTCTCTCCCCCTCTTTATATAGGTGGAGGCCCCAAGGTTTAGGTCAAAGAGT
>NC_061509.1:139380422-139409018 GCF_022539505.1 Lolium rigidum | reverse complement strand
ATCTCATGGTCATAAGGACTAGGTAACTATGTATCGAAAGCTTATAGCAAATAACTTAATGACGAGATCTTATGCTACGCTTAATTGGGTGTGTCCATTACATCATTCATACAATGACATAACCTTGTTATTAATAACATCCAATGTTCATGATTATGAAACTAATCATCCATTAATCAACAAGCTAGTTAAGAGGCATACTAGGGACTCTTTGTTTGTCTACATATCACACATGTACTAATGTTTCGGTTATTACAATTATAGCATGATATATAAACATTTATCATAAACATAAAGATATAAATAATAACCACTTTATTATTGCCTCTAGGGCATATCTCCAACGTACCGTAGATGAGCAATATGCAGAATGACCCACTCTTGGAAAGAATAGACTGGTTTTTCACTTCCTCCTCTTGGACTGTCTCTTATCCTTCAACCTTTGTTTACCCTGTGGTAAAACCAACCTCAGAGCATCTTCCATGTGTTATTGCAATTGGTACAAAAATCCCAAGAGCTAATGTCTTCAGATTTGAAAATTATTGGTTGCAACATAGTGATTTCAAGCAAATTGTGCAAAATGCTTGGAATATTCCCGTGGGTCACTCAGATAGTGCAAAAAGGATGAATGCTAAGTTCAAAAATTTAAGAAGAAGCATCAAGTTATGGCCAAATAATATTCCCTGTTTGAAAAATCTTATTTCCCAAGTGAATGTTGTCATTGAGCTTCTGGATACCTTTGAAGAAATGAGAACTCTTTCTCTTGAGGAGTGGAATTTACTAAAGACTCATGTCATCACACTACTACAAAATCAAAAAGCTTACTAGAAGCAAAGAGGGAAAATTAAATGGGTAAATTTGGAGATGCCAACACAAAGTTCATCCACTCCAAAGCCACTATTAAGTTCAGGCACAATTACATTTTTGTGCTAAAAAGTGAGGAGGAAGCTGAAATCACAGATCATGATGGAAAAGACTCAATTCTTTAATGCTTTCAAGGAAAGAATGGGAAAATCTGACAACCCAAATATGCAGTTTAATTTACAAGATATTATGGGAGAAGGACTGAATGAGGAAACAAGAAATGCACTAGAAGCTCCTTTTACTGACAAGGAAATTGAAGACGTTGTGAAAGATCTTCCAAATGATAAATCCCCTAGACCTGATGGATTTAATAATGAATTTATAAAAACCGCTGGCAAATTATTGGTGATGATGTCAAAGCACTTGTTAAGGATTTTCCCAATGGAAATATATTACTTGAGAGCATAAATTCCTCCTATATTACTCTGATTCCAAAGATTGGCTCTCCATTAAATCCAGGGAATTTTAGACCTATTTCTCTGCAGAATAGTGTCCTCAAATCATCAGAAAGGTGTTAGCAAACATACTTCAGCAGATTATTCTTGACATGGTCCATAAAATCAATATGGTTTCCTGGAAAAGGTATCAATTTAAGACTGCCTTGGGTGGGCTTTTGAAAAGGCTTTTGATAACATAGAGCATGCAAAAATCCTTCAAATATTACAAGATAGAGGTTTTGGGTCAAAATGGATAGGTTGGATTAAAGAGATTCTATCTTCTGTTGTAATGCTAAATGGGGTAGTAGGAAAGAAGTTTTATTGCAAAAGAGGTGTCAGACAAGGGGATCCTCTTTCACCTTTGTTGTTTGTATTAGCTGCGGATTTTCTCCAAGCAATTCTGAACAATGCAATGAACCAAGGACAACTCACAAGGCCCGTTCCATGCACTGCATGCCCTGACTTCCCTGTAATTCAGTATGCAGATGACACTTTAGTGGTGATGAAAGCATATGCTAATCAACTCATTTTTTTGAAAGCTCTACTTCACTCCTTTGTTGAGTCCATTGGGTTGGTAGTAAACTATCACAAATCTAATATGATCCCCATCAATATGGATGACACAAGGCTCTCTCACTTTGCAGCTAATATAAATTGTAAAAAAGGCACCCTACCTTTCACATATCTTGGACTTCCATTGGGAATCACTAAACCCTCTCTTGAGTATTTCATACCAATGGTAAAGAGGGTTCAAAGAAGACTTTGTGGCATTGCAGTCTTCCTCAATTATGGTGGGAAATTGGAAATGTTCAAGTCAGTGCTCTCTTCTCTGCTCATGTTCTACATGTGTTGCTTAGACATCCCAGTTACTATAAAAGATCAAGTTGTCAAATACATGAGACACTGCCTTTGGAGGAAAAAAATGATGTGCAAGCACAAGGAAAAGCATTGGTAGCATGTAATAAAATTTGTAGACCAAAAAACTAAGGAGGACTTGGTGTTCTGAATCTGAAAACTCAAAACAAAGCTCTTCTCCTTAAAAATCTGCACAAATTTCACAATGACTTGGACATTCCATGGGTACACTTGATCAGGGGCACATACTACAGTTCTGGAAGACTGCCTGGACAAATGGAATGATTCTTTTGGTGGAAATCTCATCTTAGGTTGCTAGATACCTATAAGACCATGGCTAGATGCAATTTGGAAAATGGAAAATATGCTCTATTTTGGACTGACATTTGGGAAGACGCATGTTTGTATCTCAAACCCCCTCATTTGGTTACATTTGCAAAAAGAAACTGAACAGTCCGTGTGGGAAGTTATTTCCCAAGAATTTCTACAAGATATGTTTCACCTTCCTTTATCATAGCAGGCTTTCCATGAGTTTGAGAAACTAGAAGATATTTGCCATAATGCCATGATAACTGCACAGACATGAAACAAGGATTCTTGGAGCTATATATGGGGAAATAGTGAATTCACTAAAAAACTGTTTACAATGTCATGATTGGACAGAGGCATACACCAAAAATCTTCTCATGGATTTGGAAGTTTGCATGTCAAGCAAAACACAAGTTCTTCTTCTGGATGGTTTTATTGGATCGTCTAAACACAAGAAATTTTCTGGCTAGAAAGAACTTTAATCTCCCATCATACAATTGTGCCACTTTACAATGCAGCCACAAAGAAACTTTGATCCATCTGTTCTGGAAGTGCCCTTTTGCTACGGAAAGCTGGGATTATATCTGCTCTCAAAGAACATTGCACTTGTCTGTCATGGATGCTTTCTATGATGTCAAGATTAAACTAAATGTTCCTTTTGCTATGGAAATTATTATTACAGCTGCTTGAGGACTATGGATTGTCAGAAATAACAAATTCTTCAAGAATCAACAACCCAACTTTCAAAGCTGGAAGGCCATTTTCAAGAATGAGCTTAGAATAATTTAGTTCAGAATAAAGAAAAAGCTTGCAGAAGCCTTCAATGTTTGGATTCAACATCTAGTGTAGCTTTTAGACTTCTTTCGTTTTGTTTTGTTTCTTTTATGCCTTATACTACTGGTATAATGATTTTGCTATGTACAGTTACCTTTACTTTAGTATATAATAATAATAATTGCAGTGGGGATTTCCCCATTGTTTAACCTTCAAAAAAAAGGAAGAAGATAAATTATGTCATTCGGTTTCTTCGGAAAATAATCACATGTTTTCTTCACGAAACTATTTGAAAACTTACTTTTTTTTTTTTGAACAAGGAACACTTACTTGATAGATTACATCAACTCCTAGTAGGTACGTAGCCTCAGTAGTGCAGTAGTACTTGGACGATGCACATGCATGGCACATGACGATCGGCACGAACGCATTCCCCTGCTTCGTTTGCTTCGGCCAGAAGAAATGAAGAATCCTGCAGCCAAAACTTCCGGATGTAATACGTAGCGGTTGTGCACGTACTTGGTTGACACTTTGGCAGCAGCTCAGATGCATGCACGGCGCAGGGCGTACGCTGGATTTCTGGTTATCTGCAGTACCCTCTCCTTTTCTCTTGGGTGACCTGAATCGATCGTTGCGTGGAGTATGGTCTATGGACGCGCATCCATTGCACCCTGCACATGATCGGTGGATCCGGAGCGGCACTGTTACGACATGTGCGGGGGTGTGTATGTGGCGCGCCAACTCACCTCGATCGACATGTGCAGATCGAGTGGCACTGCACATGCATGATACTATGATAGTCGTTGAACTATGTTGGTTTGACTTGTTGAACTCCGCTCATATGCGTGTGTGGTAAGACCTCCTACCGGTTATAATTCATACACAAATTTTTTTGAAGTGTCAAAAAAATTCTTCATGTACATCTTCACACCATATGTACATTTGTCAAGAACCTATAATTTTTTGTGGCATATTAAAAAAAGAGAAAAAAATCATGCGAAAAGTCTTATTCTAGCACCTAATTTTGTCTTTTTTACACATGCCTCGCTATGAGTCGATTTGTCATGAAACAATTTTGTGAGCGCGTAGTACGTCAAGATGTATGTGCGAATATTTTGTTTCAAATGTTTTGATATTTCAAAATATATCTAACATACATTTCAAAATAAAGGAAGCATACACACCCATGTGCCAAAACATAACTTCCATTTTGTGCTTGTTTTGAACTTTCATTGTCTTACCTTTGTGCACACTGGTACCGAACTGACACTCGGAGCCGGTTATCATCTATAGTTCTCAGACGGTTCTCAAGCCCTCGGATTCTAACATCGAGCCACCCTGAGACGGTTCCCTTTACAGTTCAAAGAACATCACCCTCAGACGAGCAATAATACAAACTTTATACAATATTATAACCCCTGAGACGGTTCTCTTTATTGACCATCTCCAGAAGTTCGGCGCCATGAGATGGTTTCTATTCACGGTCATCTCCAAAAGCCCGACAACCCGAGACAAAGATTTTCTAGGACCATCTCCAAAATGCCCACTCCCTGAGATGGTTTATGCTTATATGTTGTATTCTTGTTATCTTGCACATGTTGCCAATCTATAGAAAATAGGGAGAGTATTAATCTTATTTGTGTTTGCATTTTTTGTTTAAGTGTGAAATCAAATCAGTGCACACTTCTAGGGGACCTGTCTATATTTTATTTAAATAAATCATGCTTATATCATATATATCTTATGCAAGTAAGTTGTGTACCGGTGTTGTCATCAAACACCAAAATGGAGCATTTCCTCCCTATGTGGCTTTTGGATGTTAAATGACAATAGAATCATGGTCTTATTGTGTGATAAAGTGTCCTAGGTTCATTCAATGAATTGCACAAGATGGTGATTGACTCAAAAGTGAAAAGATCGATGAAGCGCTTCGACAGTTGTTCTTTTTGTTTGAGTTGGAGAAAACTCATACTATCAAAAGGGGTGCTCAATGGAAGGTGCGAGTGAAATCAACACATACACAGAACATATATAGTATCCACTAAACCCTCCTATCTTTGGTTATACAGTATCCTCAAAATTAGTAGTTGCTTCCAAATCTAGTATGGAAGTTCTAGCATCAACACCCAAAACTTCCGTCCTGAAGTTCCCACATTTTTCACTTTGAATTGTGCCCCCATGGTGCAACTCTCGGTAACCGGTCTGAATTTTTTGCTGGAGATTTGGTTTGAAAGTTTCAGAAGTACCGGCATGGACAAAATTTCTACGGATTAAGTTTGTTTGCAACGGCTGTATTTCGAGAAGACCTATAAAAGACCCCATTCTTCCTCTAGAGGAGGCTACGACTTCACTCTCTAGCCTACCAATCATCATGCCCTTCTAGTGTTTGGGGAGAAGACCTAGATCTACACTTTCACCAATGAAATTTGATTCCCCCCTTTATTTCATTTGAGAACCTGTTTATCTTGGGTTCTTGAAACCCTAGATGGAAGAAGTCTTCCTCAGAGTTCAATTATTATTGTGTAAAGCTTCATGGTGGTGTTAGAAGTCTCCAATTGTGTTGTGGAGATTGCTACAATCTTGCTTGTAAAGGTTTCGGTCGCTGCCTTCAAGACCACCGCTTAGTGGATCGTGTTCTCGTCTTTGTGGCGTGAGCACAAGGAGAATAAGGTGAGACTTTGTGATGTTGGTGGACTTTGTGTCGCCACACGTTTCCAACGAAGACGTACTTCCCTCAAAAAGAAGGAACTCCGGTAATATATCCTCGTCTCCACCATTGTGGTTATATCTATCCTTACTTGTATCGGTATTAATTGCTCTGTGATTGCTTGTCATATATATTATTCATCTAGTTGCACGTCTAGGCAATCTACTTTGTTGTCAAATCCATAAAATTGGAAAATAAAATTGTTAGTCTCCTATTCGCCCTCTCTAGTCGAACATATTGATCATTTTAATGCCTGGTACTTTCACTTGGTTAGGAAGTGGATGTACAATGGAATCACCCAGGCTCAAGTCCCGAGGCATGCAGATTTGGGTTCTTATTATTCAAAAACACTCTAGGGGCTTACCCTACCGTATTACTTTTAAAAAATTATCTTAATACATGGAATTTCTAGTTACACAAAAATCACAAAAACACGGCTTCGACGGACCAAAAATAACTCTATTTTGCTTCTAGCATTTGTCATTTTTATGCAGACCACATATAAAAATATTTTTGATGCAAATTTAATCATACATATACTATACATGTATAATTACTGGTATTTTTTCAGAATTTTTGAAACAAAGAAATCAGTTATTGATTTTTGATAAAAAACAAGGTCACTCGAGCTTGGGAGTCAAAACCACTTTTCACACAACTATTTACTACTCTCTCTAGATATACATCCATACTAGCGACAAGTAATATGAATTGGAAGGAGTATTAGATTTTTTAAGTTCCAAAATTCTTACATTACATTGTTTTAAAATTCTAAAGTTTCAAGCTTTAGAAGCTTTTGATTATTTTTGCAAGTTTCAATTTTTGAATCAAAATTTCAAAAAAATACCAAAATAATAAAATTTCCTCAATGTAAAAAGTATGATTTAAACTCCTCTCTTTTTCTCTAAAAAAATGAACTAATCATTTTCTTTCAGATTCCAGCCCTTCTCCCCAAGAAACAGAAAAACCCTGCCGTGTGGCACATTCCGCGGGATGCCGAACACAACCCGCAATTATGGGCCGAATGGCCCAACCGTGGAAATGAAAGCGTCCTGCCCTCCTCTTCCTGCCGCCGCCGCCGCATCTTCCACAACCCAGACCTAATCTCCTCTCCGATCCCCACCAATCCTTCGAGATGGCCTCGACCTTCCGCGCCGCCGCCCGCGTGGCCTCCGCGGCCTGCCGCTCGGCCGCGTCCCGCTCCATCCCCTCCGTCGGCCGCTCGGCCGCACGGCGCGCCCCGTGCATCTCCAGGTAAACAAACGGCAACCCAACCTGTTCGCCCTGTCCTATCCAAGAAACACCGGATCTGTGACGCGGACGGGTTTTACCGCCTGCAGGTTGCCTGTGGAGCTTGGGTGCGTCGCGGGGATGTCGCTGCTGCCGCTGCACAGCGCGGTGGCCGCGGCGAGGCTGACCTCGCGGCTCAGCACGGCGTCCCGGAGCTGCTGCGCGCTCTCTCAGGGTATCCTCTGTCGCACCTATCCCGGACTTTAACGTCGTACGATCGATCATCCTCTTGTCTGTCTTTTCCATTTGGGTGAGAACTGTGCCCGTGCATACTTGTACATTCCATTATTTGCGCTTCGCTAGTTTAGCTGCTTGCTTCGCTTGCATCAACAATCTGATGCTGCTTGTTTGATATGTGCCTCCGTTTGGTTATATCCCTGTTGATTTTGCATCTACATAGTTTTTGTGCCAAATAGGTTTGCCATCCACTTGTTTGTAGATTTGAGTGTTGATCTATTTTGAGGGGAAATGTTCCGCTCGTTGTAGATGGTTTGACTAACGAGTATGGAGGATTAGAGATGTCCCTGTAGATAAACTCTATTTGTTCAGAATAAATGTGTGTACCTTAGGCCTAGTTTGGCAACGAAGTTTTTGTAAAACCGAAGTATTTGAAAACCACAGTAGTTTTGACCGTGGTACTGCTGCTTTGATATATCGAAGTATTTTGAAGTATCGAGAATACTTCGCCCCGTTTGGCTAGTGTTCATACTTCATAAGGCTGCCTCCGCGACAGGGCATGGGCTTCGCACGCGCTGCCGCTCTCTGCAAAGCTCACTTCAAACATTTTCCTCGACATTATTTTGTCTGAAGCTAAGCATGAATTTCTTGCACGTTCATGTTTAAAGCCCCTCATTGGAGTTCTGCATTTAATGGAAATCCGTGATGAGCTTCCTGATGGAGACGAACTGGTTGAACATCTGGTTGGAGATGGGGTTGTAGGGGTTCTTTGTCTTGTCGTTCTTGAAGATGGTGAGCCCCTCGTCGTCGGCGCCGCATAGCACCTCCATCGGCTGGCTGCTGAACTGCTGTTAGATGACGTTAACGGCTAACCATGATCTCATAGGCGGTGTGTCTCCTTTGTCTGCGGCTTGTACACGACGTCGGCGGCGAGGGACAGCACGGTCTCCTCCTTGCGATGTGATGAGGACACGCCGGAGCGGTGCATGCGCTTGCCGGGCAGGTCGGTACACAGCCTCACGCTCCTTGCGCGACTTGGTGGGCCCCTCACAGTGCTTGGCCTGGACGACGCCTATAGAGAAGACATGGCGCTGGAGGCTTGCGAGACCAAGTGATGCTGGCCGCGTCGTTTTTCTACAATCTCCGTTTCAGAAAAAAGAGGCCCCTTGCTGTTTTTTCAATACTTTGAAAATACTACAGTTCGAGGAATACTGCAGTACTAATACCACAATTTTTAGTCACTGCTAAACACATCAAAGTATTGAAAACTATGGTAATTCTAAATTACTGTGGTATTCTGAAAATACTTCAAAAATACATTGCTATCAAACACAGCCTTAATCTTTGTTTGTGTCTTGCTAACAAATACTCCATAACACTCGTTTACCTAGACTCCCAGAGGGAGTAAAAAACACTCCTCTTTTCCATGCTATAACAATTACAGATTCACTTGTTTGACATTTGTCTTTGTTAGTTTTATGTATTGAGGTCAATTGAGTAAGACATTTGGTTTCTGCAGGCACATGACTTGCTAGTTCACGAAAGGTATTGTACTGGGGGCTTGCTGTTTTGCTTCACAATCATCAAGCATGAGTGCCTAAACATGTCAAATTTGGATCTGAAGATTAGTGTTATCTTATTTACTTAGAATCATTAGTTGTGTTTGTTGAAGAACAATTTGATGGATAAAATACACCATTTTCCGTTATTATAGGCAGTTGTTGATCCTTTATGAAACCTACCTATCTGAGAAATATATGCAATATTATTTATTCAGTAATCCTATACTGTCCCCTATTTGCATTCTGAGACACTTCGCATTTTCTCTTGAAATTCTATTTAACAAAATGGATTTCTTAAGTCTGGCTGCCAGTGTAGTTTACAATATTGCCATTCTTCTTTTCTCAGATGAAAATGATGATACGTGAAACATTTACGCAAATGTCTTAAGGTGGGTGCTTGGCTATTGTGGATATGCTGCACACGTATTACTCCGAGATCTGTCTTAGTCATAGTTCTTTATGTCTTAGGCAGTCAAATTTTGTAAAGTTACCTTTTCTAATCAGGACTAGTGTTAGCGTTGTATGCATCCCTGTTTAATTTGAAGAATGAATGTTCTGTTGAGGTGTTCACTCTTCTGATGTATGCTTTATTTGTTTTATATAGAGATGGGTCTATCTGGTCCAAGGTGATAAAACTCTGGAAGACCTGCTCATGTCGTGCAATCAGATTGATAAATTTTTGTAGAGTAGTGAACTAAATGAACTTCTGTGGTAATTCATTTTATGCCACCTACAATCATGGTTCTATTGGCCCTTTCCAAGTTCTGAGATGTCTTAATCTTTCTTGATATAAACATGCAAGGATGCATTGCAAAGTTATGGCTGTGTTTGTTAACAACAGTTCTGAATGCCCTTTGTATGATTGATGGGAAACGAGTTTAATAATGTGGTATTGCCTGGTATGCTGATATTTTATATGCTAGCTGCATCATACATGTTACCACTGATTCTGAGATCTTCGTTTCGAAATTTCATTTGCAAGGTTTCCGTGAATTTACTTAAGTTTGATGGTTTAAATCTGTAGTGGGTACCTGTCACTTGGAAAAGTCCGATTTGAACCTGAGTGCATGTGAACCCTAGTTGGAAATGCATTTTCCAAATGTTAAAAAATTCTAAAATAAAAATATCTGGGTACGTACGCATGTTCCATGTGTGCGTAGAAAGTTTTCGCGGATAAACCACTTTTTTGTTTCAGAATCTAAAAAGGACAAAATACGTCACATATATACTGCTATATAGTCCTGCAAAATTTCACTTTTTTGCCGAGACAAAATAAAAGTTTTTTTCGTCACGAAACTCATGTCCAAAACACATATTTGAGATCATCTGGGAAATCATTTTGTGTTTCGATTTTTAAAACATGTTTTGAGATCACAAACGGAACTTTTTCAAAAAGTGGGTTCACATGCCCCCATGTTCCATATATGCACTCTCGCTTTATATATTGTTGATCTTGTATTTTGTTGACCAGATTATATAGTAGGCGGTTTTAGCTATCAAATCATTCCTTGATAGCCAAAACATAGCGAGAGTAAATTCTTGCTCTCCAATTCAGGGTCACTCTGGATACGATTTGAATTGTGAAGACGAGATGTAGGTTCAGAGAATGATAGAGCAGTGTGAAAGATGGTGGACAAATCGTGTTGTCACCACTGCCACATCCGTGCTGCAAATGTGGGGCCGTGGTGTTCGGGATGACCCGAATATGGCTAGGTTTGTGTGGCCTGGATGGCATACGGCGTCCTCGCGTGTCCGCCTGCTCGCCTCCCAGGCCCATCTATTGGTGTGTGGGGGGGGGGGCGTCCTATTAAATGTGGACTGTGAGGGATATGTCCCTGTCCAGTCCACTTCATCACTACACTCCACAACTCCCCATGCACGTGCAACCGCCGCCATGGCCCCGAAGAGGGCTTTTGCTCATGGCGCCAACGATGGCGAGACCAGCAGCCGCCGTCCTCCGTTGGCGTTCTCTACATCGGAGAGGCCGCCTACGTCGGCGCTGCATTGGCGCGCCGCGCCGCTGGTGCCGAAGCCGGAGGACGACGACGACCTGGACATGCGCGCGCTCTGGTGCTGTCCGCGGCGGAGGAGGAGGCCAAGTGGCTGCATCTCGCGGCGGTCATCCGCACCATCGCGATGGAGGAGGCCCGGCAGGCGGTCGAGGACGTCGAGGCCTGGGCGTTGCTCGACCAGGCCCACCGGGAGGAGGAAGCGAGGCGGCGGCGCGAGGAAAGGCGCCAGGCTGGCGGAGCAGGAGAGGCACCAGGAGGCCAGACGCCTCGCGTGGCAGGACTCCGCCTCAGGGAGGAGGCGGAGTTGCGGGCTGCTGCGGCGGAGCTGCGGGCGGCTCCGGACCCCCACTCGGCCTGGGAAGAGGCCTAGTGGTCGTTGTGGCTAGAGTCCCCGGTGCGGTCGAGCCACAACAGCGATCGCCGCCTGGGGATGTCGTCGACGCCCACGGTGACGAGGCCCACAGGGACTAGGCGGCGCACCGGCGGCCACCTCGTCCTCCTCAAACCCTAGGATACGGTTATATTTTTTTTTAAGTTTAAAACCCATATAGAGGGTTTTCTTTTGTAGTTTAAATTTGCCCAAAATATGGCATATGTATAAATTTGCCCAAAATAGGGCATATGTTTAATGAAATATGGTTTAGGTTTAATTGTTTTTGTTTTTTCTTTGTATTTTACTTTTGGGGTGTGTTCGCGTTGGGTGCAATGTGCAACCCAAATGAACCGACAGCCAGGTTCGCGTGTCTACCTCGCGGCGACCCAAACGGTAGGGCCGTGTGACATAGCCAAATGCTGCACAACATGGTGCATAGCACGGCGCTGCGACAACGCAGTGCTGTAGTCTGACATAGCCGGATGCTGCACAACACAGCGACAACGGAGTGCTGTAGCCTGACATAGCCGGATGCTGCACACCACGCTGTGACAGCGGAGTGCTGTAGCCTGACATAGCCTGATGCTGCACACCACGCTGTGACAGCGGAGTGCTATACCCTGCAATGGTGGCACTGGAAGGCAGTGCCTCAGATCGGGACTGAAGGTGGAAGGTTCTCTTGGCCTTTTAGGGAGCGGCCTTCCAGGGGGTGGGCGCCTGACCGGCGAAGTGGTCATTGGTAGATGGTGCCAATTGCTCAGTTCGCCATAGCTTCTGTGTGCTGGCGACCTGGCGTTGTTGTGCCGTAGTGGTGATCCGGGACAGCCGGACTTGAATATTTGTGTCTCGTACTCGTAGATAATGCGTAGTCTGGTACCTGCAGTCAAGTTCTTTATCTCGAAACTGCGAGGGAATCAGGGCTGAACCTTAGGCTCTGCATACAATGCATATGTACCTTCCCTATCAGGAATTGTTTGTCATGTTGGATAACAAACTATGAAGATAGATTAGCCAGAATCGCGCAGAAGCATACATTTGCGTGTATGTGAGCGTCTGCGTTGTACTGTGTTTCTAAAAAAAAAAAAAAAAACAAAACGCCAGGTTAAGTTTCAGGAGCAGATTTGCTTAGCATATGAGCCAGTAATTAGACGAGTAGCTGTATACTTTTTGCAGCTCCCAGACCGTGGTTAAAGAAAAAAACAGAAGTATTCTACTGTACATACTGTTCCAACCCAAACTACCTAGTATCTGTTGCAGTTACGGTGAACTCGCTTTGAGTTCGAGATGATCCTGTGTCGGACGTGTTCCTCCCGGCGTTCACTCCAGGCTCATTTGGCTCTGGCAAGGTGGTATTCTCACTAGCAAGCATCATGACGACTGTAGACATCACCGCCCTGTTCCTAGGCTGAATGTCAACACACATGAGAGCAACCTGTATGCATCGCCGCACCTGACCGTGATCACAGCTGCTGCCCATCGCCTCATCCAGAAGTTCCGAGCTCCTGCCTTCCTTCCACAGCATCCACGCCTGAAAAATGATCAAAGTGATTGTACATCAGTACCAAAATTGATGAAACATCGACCAGCAGTTGATAATGCTGGTACTTACATAGCCGCAAAGGTTTAGACCAAGGTCTGCATGGTAGAAGCCTCGAATCTTCTTGCCACTGACGATCTCAAGCACCATGACGCCGAAGCTGTAGATGTCGGATTTTATGGAGAACACGCCTTCCATGGCGTACTCTGGAGACATGTAGCCGCTGTTGAAAAGACCACCACCTCACAAGTCAGTATATGACAGCCCAACTACAAATACAGGATGAGGATTTCAGAAGATAATACTCACTATGTCCCGATGACCTTCAGGGTGTACGCAGTGGTCTCATCACCTCCGAACATCCTTGCGATGCCGAAGTCCGATATCTTGGGGACCATGTTTCTGTCCAGTAACACGTTGCTTGCCTTCATATCCCTGTGGATGATCTTGAACCTCGAATCCTCGTGGAGATAGAGCAGGCCCCGTGCGATCCCTAGAATGATCTCGAAGCGTTTGTTCCATTCTAGCAATTTGCGCTTTTCTGCATCTGCATAAGACATCCAGCCACATAAATTTACTCTGTGAGTGTGTACATTTTATCGATCAAAGTAGTAGCTACGAGTTTTCTACCCTGTAACAAATGAACTGACCAAATATGAAGGTATCCAGGCTGTTGTTGGGCATGAACTCGTACACCAGCAACCTCTCATCGCCGTCGATGCAGCAGCCGAGCAGCCTCACGAGGTTCTTGTGCTGAAGCTTGGCGATCAGTTTCACCTCGTTCTTGAATTCCTCAACTCCCTGTGATGATTTCGTAGACAGCCTCTTCACAGCTACTTCTTGCCCATCCTCCAGCCTTCCCTGTTCATTAGTATCATTTTGCAAGCACAAAATTACATTACATGCAGAGTAATGCAGTGGCAGAAGTTATCCTAGTTTCACTTTGATCTTTATCTTACCAAATAAACAGGGCCAAATCCACCTTCTCCTAGCTTGCTCTCCGCTGCGAAGCTGTCGGTGGAGGCTAGAATCACCGCTAGATCGAGCAATGGAAGGTCGATGTCGTCTTCACCACTCATCTTGTTCTGATAGAGCCGTTGTTCCCGTGCTGGGCTCAAATCAGTGTGCTTCCTGACCCTGAATGGAAGCACGTTGTCCCGACTGCCTGGAGCCTGAGCCTGACCCTTCTTCCTCGTCGCCCTGTTTCTCCAGAAACAGAAGCAGCCAACGGCTCCCAGAAGAAGCACGCCAGAAATAGTCGCAGCGACGGCGATCACTATGGGGCGTCGGCGTTTGCCTGAAACAAGTTAAACTTCAAACTTTGTAATTCAGTTCGTGGTACCAAAAAAGATGAGGCAGATTAAGTTCTAACCTGATTGGACCTTGATCATGGCATCAACCTCTGACTGCGCGAGCCGGATGTACACATCCTGCACGACCACCGGATACTGCCTCATGTCGAGCAGGTCGACCGCCCAGATGACGCAGCCGCGGCTGACGCCCCCGCTAACGTTCGCGGCGGCGTACGCTCTGCAGCTGCAGTTCGCCAGGCACGCCTGCCGGCACTCGTCCAGCGTCATGTCGGCGTGCACAGTCGCGCCAGTCGTCTCCGGCAGCTTCATATTGTTCACCGGCCAGAACCCGTCGCCGTGGCCGCAGCTCAGGTTGGTCCGCCTGACGCAGCCAGCAGACCCGTCCCTGAAACTCCACTGCCGCGGCGACCGGGGCTGGAACCCCGGCAGGCACCGACACTCCGGCGTCTGGGCGGTGTCGCAGTGCCCGAAGCCGAAGGCCCCGCACTTGGCGTAGCTGTCGCACGGGTCCGTCGGGTGGTACCAGAAGCTGTTCCACGCGCCGTCGCCGCCCCACACGTACCGCTGCAGCAGCCCCGCCGCGCCGTCCACCACGAACCGCGACAGCAGCGGCGACGAGGCGGCGATGTAGTAGGCGCAGTAGGTCTCGTCGGGGTTCGACACCACGGTGAAGGTGTAGTCCCAGTTCTTGAGATGGTCCGGCACGCCGGTGAGCCCCACGCCGTTCCACGGCCCGCTCGCGTAGATCTTGGCCGCGCCACGGAAGAGGAAGAACTCGGGCAGCCCGGCCGGGAGCAGCTTGAACGTGTAGGGCCCCGGCGACGGGTCGCTCGGGCTGCTCCACGACGTGATGTTCCTGTCGATGCCGGTCCTGCGGTCCACTCCGATCTTCATGCCGGGGAGCTGCGTGTCCGTCGGGTAGTCGAAGCTCTGCCACGCCACGCTCTCCGGCGAGCCGCTCCCGTCGTGGCTCACCACGAGGTTGCCGCTGTCGAGAAGCCGAGCGGTGGCGCTGCTTGTTATGTCCCTGGTGGGCGCGGCGGAGGACCAAACGGTGGTGTTCTGGCTGTCAACGATCACGAGGCGGCCGTCGGTGGAGAGCTTGAGGACGCCGGGGGATCTGACGACAGGGTCCTGGCGGTTGGCGACCCACACGATGGTCTGCACTGGGATGCTCGCGTACCAAATGCCGATGTAGGTTCTGCCGTCGGAGCTGCCGGGCGGGGTGAAGAAGCCCAGCCTGAACACGCCACGGGCCGAGACGAGCGTCTGGTTGCCGGTGATGGACGCGGTCAGGTCGATGGTGTCGGTAGCGATCGAGATGGAGACGAAGGTGGTCGTGACAAGGAGGAGGAGAGTGCGCGCATACGCCCTCATCCTCTCTTCTCCTCTGATGAACTCTGTGGAACTCAAGACATGGCTTGGTGACTGGAAACCAATTGCAAGAGCAGGCTTGAATGGGAGTACAGTACTAAATTACGAACTCGCAACCTTCAAATCAGTGTGACAGCTTGAAACAGCAGTGGAAACAAGTAAGAGCAATTAAATTAAAGTCCTATTCAGCTGGCTATAAGGATTAAAATAATATATTGTTGGCTAGTTGGAGAAGAGAGAATGAGAGAGAAGAGAAGTGGGTTCTTATGTAAGAGCCAACTCTAGCACGTGCAGACGTGTTCCTAGACACTATGTGAGAGTGAATGGTAGATCATGCACTAATAAAGTAGTAGTACAATTTTATATCTCACTATTGTACATATTGGTTTTAAAATGACTATAGATGACATAGCATTTGGCTTATAGCCAACAGTTGATTTTACTATTGAACTTGCTCTAATGCTACTCCGCCGCAAAAAAGACAAATAAGTTAAGTTATGTTGTTATACTCCATGTTTGTGGAGTAGCAGAAAATGTGGGCAGGTCAATGTCTCGCGTCCCGGAACTTCCGTTTTCACGCGAGCCAGTCAACCGGACAGGACTACATGGGGGCATTTTAGAAGAGGATTAATAATCGTGACTTTGTACAATTTTGGTATCGGATCTAGGCCTAATCGGATCCAAAAGTTCCGGCGCAGATGGAATGGACGTGTTTGGTAGGCTGCATGCTCCTTGGTTCGCATTGACTCAATTTTTTTCGTTTCGTTTGGTTTCCTGGTCGATGCCGCGTTGTTGCAGGAACCGGTTCCCAAATCACCCTCGGGCCAGGCTGAGGAACGTCCGGTTCGGCCGTTTCTAGTGAGCCACCCCCGTTTCGTAGAAGTGGAGAACGCGGCGTTCTCGCAGAGCCACCGCGGGAGATGGCGGGAGCTCGCGCGGGACGGCGAAATCTCGACGCCATGAATTCAGTCACCGCAATTGAATTTTCGCCACCGTACATAGGAGCCGCTCTCTCACCGGTAAATCCAAATCCCCCATTTCCCCCCATTTCGAGCTCATCCAGCATCCCCGATCTAGCGACATGATCGGCTCTACCTCACCCGCACGGTCGGCGAGGCTTGCGGCGGCGACGACGGCTGTGGCGGCGGCTAGTGGCCGCGGAGGATGGTAGTCTTCTTCGTGTGCGTCGATGACTTCAGTTGTGGTAAGCTTCTGCAAATCCTAGCCTTAGATCTAGATCTTATGGGTGGGGTCTGAACGAATCCATTGTAGGACATTCCTTCGTCGTCGGTGGAGGTTGTGGAGGTTTTCCAGGTTCCATCTGACTCTACGAGGGACGGTGGTGCTGCCAGCATCTTCCACTGGGACGGTGGTGCTGGCTGCATTTCCGCCAGGGTCCCCTGCTTCCCCTACCTCGGTGCTGCGTGTGGCTCCTTTAACTGTAAGACCGATCTTACCTATCTCGTTGTTCTTTGATGTCGTACTGGTAGTTCATAGATCTGCTAGTGCTTAAGGATTTCCATTTGGTAGTTCATTGATCTGGTAGTGCTTAAGGATTTCCATTTGGTACTTCATTGATCTGGTAGTGTTTATCATGTAGGCGATCATACCTTTGGGCTCCCCTGATCTATCTGCGGCAAGTGTGAATGCTCAGCATCTATGATAGCAAGCAAACCAGCCATGTTTTGGAAACCTGAGCTATCAGAGTTTGTGCTGAACCGGTTGGTTCAGCTCGTCCGTAGCGGCGTCTGCTTCAACATGGGATTCAAGGAGGAGCAGATGAAGAAGGTAGCCGCGGATGTTCTTGCATTCACCGACGTACATGTCACCACTCTTCAGCTGTACAACCACATCAGAAACTGGAGGACGAAGTGGAGCGTCATCACGAAGATGAAATCCGATCGCATTCTGGACTGGAGCGAAGCTGGTTGTTGCTTCTACGGCGGTGATGAAGGGGCGGCGGACGAGTACAACCAGGTACGAAGCCTCATTGAGCTCCTGCATAGATCTGAAAGTATATACATGTCAATGTCGTCCGCACTAACAGGTGTTCCTTCTCGATTGCAGCGGTACCCAAAGAACCGTCAATACGTCGGCACCCCGATCATCAACTACGCTTAGATGAAGACGATCTTCACTCCCCGGTTCGTCTGCAAGGCGCAGCTCTTCCAGCCTAACTTGCTGGTCAGGGCTATCGACTTCACTACAGACAATGAAGCCGAGTATGCAGCCTACCGTAAGCTGCAGCCACCGGAGAGGAGGAGCTGGCTTAGGACCTGGTTCCGCAACCGGTTTCCTGCTTAGTGCTTCTGCTTCCTTCTCATGATCTCCTGATTTTGGGAAGTGATCTTGTGTCCCTCCATTAGCTAGGACTTGCTACAACCTGATCCCCGGTTTGTAATGATGAACTTGTTCGAGGTGGTATATACTAACCCCTCGTGACGAACCTCTGATGCATCACGAAGTAGTTGCTTCGTTCGTGATGCATCACCCACAAAGTACTAGTTGTTGTGTATTACCGGCATCTTTTATGATGAACTGAATCTCATGTGTGCTGTTATTCAGTATTGGGTAACCTCACCACTCAAAGTGAAGAGGTTACCACAACACTGAGCTATCTGCAACCAAACAGGCTGTGGGTTGCACGACCTGGGAAGAATGGGCTGGAAACGGGCAACCAAACGATGGGGCTTGGGTTCCTTCTCCGGCGCGCAAAAGGGCTCACATGCTACCAGACGACCGGCCGAAAGTGGCCCATGGCCCGTTCGGAACGTGCAATGCCCCCCATCTCGCTAGCGCATGCATGCAGGAAATCGGCCCAGGCAACCAAATGCGCCCAATGCTACTTGCAAGTATCTTAGGGCATGTACAATGGTAGAAAAGGCATGCCTTCCCTTGTGCCGCCACATCATCTAGTTATGACAATAGATATAAGTCGTACAATGTGTTATCTCTTAGGGCATATGCAATGGTTGATAAGACTGTCTTATCTTAATCATGCCACGTAATATAGATATAACAATAAAACATGATGTACAATGGGTTGTTTTTTAGTTTTATCTTTAGTAACAAGACATCCTAAATTTATGGTGAGAAAGGATTGTGCTAAGAGATTCTCTTAGCTAAGAGAAGGCGAAGTCTTTTTTTATCGTTCTCTTTCGTCCACCTCAGCGTTTATCCTACGTGGCACTGCTAAGATATCACCATTGTACATGCCCTTATAGCCTTCCCTAGCAATTAATGGTAATCAATTAAAATTGGTAGGAAATTATGTTGCTAAAGGAAGACATGTCGTACGATGGAGAAAATGCCTTCCCTTATTTTCTAAGAGATGATCTCTGAGCTAAGGGAAGACAACCTTCTCTCCCTTTAATCTCTCTCCTCCAACTAAGTAAAAATCCGACGTGGCACCTCCAAGGGAAGGCTGGCGTCGCCGATGTAAACAAAAATCGCGTGATTGGATGCTCAACGGAGTCCTTGTTGTGGCCAATTTGAGTCTTAAATCACTCCAGACCCTATAAATACACCGGAATCGGAAGTTTTCCAGGTCAGGTTGCAGCGGAGCGAAAACCAAGAACGCCGTGCGTATGAGAGCTCGACGTGGGATGGTGGTAGAAGGAAAAATTCCACGTCAAAGCTGGGACCACCCTCCCTCTTTCGGTCACCTCCTCCATTATCCCCTACCAAAAATCCCCATTTTCCCCCTTTCGACAACAACAACGAGGACGCAGATCTACCCCCGGTTGATTTGTCATACTCCCGCAATGTAAAATCATTGTCCCTGGAGTCGGAGCTCATCTTCTTGGTATCCGACGTGGAAGGAAGATGTTGACCTTCTTCTTCTCCACCTCCGGCTCGTGAGCGCCATCTGCCATGACGGAGGTAAACCACACTCTCCTACTCTATTGTCATAGCTCGATTTAGGTAGACGTATTTACTGTAAAATTTGTCAGTTACTCATGTTAGATCCCTTTGACTCGGTCATCTAGAACGATCTCATTCATCAGAGAACAACATTCATCGTTCCATTTAGGCACGGATCATGCTGCTACAGAAGAGAGCAGTCAGACGATGCCTTTCCTCTTCTCACCTACAATACTATGTTACCAGGATATCATGAGAGGATAGCAAATATAAACTACATATACAAGTGCAACGATGTAGATGCTATCAAATGCTTCGGATGAGAAGAGCCCCTTTCTATGCACATGTGAAAACGTTCAGAAAGAGAGGACTGCTCCAAGAAAGCATCCACACCTCTTTGGAAGAGCAAGTCTCCATAATTTCTTCATGTATTGGATCATAACTAGATGTTTAGACTGATCCATAGCACATTCATGAGATCAATGGAGATTGTTTCACGCTACTTGAAGCAGGTTATATTTAAAGTTAGAGAGCTTAGATGAGAAATGATTAAGCCACCATTTGGTAGCAAACCTCCTAGGATCAAGAACAACTACGGATGATGGCCATATTTCAAGTTGAGCACTAATATGTACTTTCATTTCATCAAACGAGTATTATGGTTGAAACATGACTCTCTATTAATTACTTGACATGATTGTATTGGGGTTGTCGATGGTACTTGTGTCACATCTCAGGTGCCGACAGAACATTCTCTAGCATTCAGGGGAATGAAGCAACTACACCAACCAAAATGTGCTTATTGTTGTGGATATTGATTTGAGGTTCACATATGTGCTACCTGGTTGGGAAGAATTTGTTCATGATGCCAGCATTCTTGCTGGCAACTTGTCTATGCCCGATGGGTTGAAAATCCTGCATGGTAAGTTGTAACATCCCAAATTTCAATAAAAGAAAGTTAGAATAATTCCAGAGAGCAAAATTTCAAACCAACAAAAACTTTTCAAATTGCATATAGTGCCATGCATAGGACTTGTGCAATTGATTGATATGCCATGATGATTGTGATTAGGTGTATAAGCTAAACCCTAAAACCCTAATGTGATCATGAGAAGATCACCAACCAAATAAATCAAAAAGAGAAGGAAAATCAAATAAATGAAAAACCCTAAAAACCCTCACATATGCTCTATGGCATTTTTATAAATTTTGACCCTAGACCAATTTGGTCTTCACCATTAGTTGAATAATGTTACTAAACACTTATTACAACTTTTGGAATCAAAGAATCACAATTCAAATAAATTTCAAATGCAAAACTTGCTCACATATGATAATGGTCAAATCTGCCAATTATAGTCTGATCACTACTTTGAGCCATTGCAATTCAATTTTCTCAAACCAAACCTTGCTAACTCTTTGCACCACATCCAAGTCAACATCAAGGTGAACACTTTTTGTAAAGATCACCATGCCAAATTCTTTTTGATCATTAGCTATGCTCATCCAAAGTTGCAACTTTTTATTAAGTTCAACAATCTCCCACTTATCAATTTTTGCAAAACTTTGAATTCAACAATTCCACCACCACCTCTCATCATCTCTGGTCATTTAGAACTCAACCAAACACACACAATTCAAATTGGTCAACCATTTGAATTCAATCAAATTTAGGCAAAATTCACAAATTGCAACTATGGACTATTTGACACTATTTGAAATAGTGATCTACCTAGCTCTAATCTACCCCAAATCTATTCTACATGGTCCCCTGGTCCCCTCTCACTCTTAATGTGCATAGTAACCCTAAGAGGAGGGCACACATGGCATAGCCATGGCCATGCCGGCCATGGGCACGTGCATGCCCCTCCCCTCTCTCCCTTCTTCCTCAGCCACGGCCACCGTGCCCAAACGACGCCACCTCATCTCCTAGCACCGCCTAGCATCGCCACGGTCGAGGAGGAGCTCGACACTGGCCAGACCAGCTCGCGCCCATGGCGGCCAGTATGCCGCTCATGTCGCGCGTGGCGCGCCACAGACGCGCCCTGGACACGCGCCGCGCCACCACCTCGAGCACGCCCTGGCCCCTCCCTCGATAGGTTGAGCACCGCCATGACACCTCAGCCGCGCCAGACACGCTCGGAACCCAGACCCATGACCGCCGGCGCCGGAGACGACGACCTGTTCCCGTAAACGCCGCGGCAGACATGGAAGCAACGCGACCAATCCAAAATGAACCATAGAATGTTCCCTCTCATCTCATGATCTTCTATATCTTCAGATGGCCCCTCCCAATCGCACCAACGACGCGATGATGCAACTGCTGCAAACCCTGCTTGCCGACAGGGAGACCGAAAGAGCTGAACGCCAAGCCAACATCGCCGCCTTGCAGAACATTGCCAATCAAGGCCCTGGAAATCATGACCACCCCGGATCCAAGCTCAAGAACTTCCAGAACACCAATCCCCCGGTGTTTAGCAAGACCGAGGAACCCCTCGACGCCGACGACTGGCTCCAGACTGTGGAGAACAACTTGGAAGTAGCCGGAGTGGAAGCCAACGAGAAGGTCTTGTTTGCAACCCACTATCTCGCTGGACCAGCCCGCGCTTGGTGGACAAGCACCCGTGCCATGAACGGAGGTCAGTTCATGACTTGGGAGGATTTCAAGCTCAAGTTCAGCAAGTACCATGTACCCCGGGTCTTATCAAAAAGATGAGGGATGAGTTCCGTGAACTCGAAACAAGGTCGCATGACGGTGGTTGAATACCGCGACAAGTTTCTTACACTGTCGAGGTACGCCCCTGATGAGACCGACACCGTTGAGAAGAGGAAGGAGAGATTCCTGAACGGACTGCATGATGAGATGCAGACTGTCCTCGTCAACATCCCCTTCGCCGACCTTGAAGCCCTTGTTGACTCCGCCATCCAGATGGAGGGCAAGTTGAACTAAGCCAATGAGAACCGCAAGCGCCGGATGGCGAATCAAAGTGGGTCTAGTCATACCCAGAAGTTTCGCCCCAGCTCAAGCGGAGGTTTCACTCCGAGAAACAACAAGCCACCGATGCAGAACTCGCGCCCCGGTTATCAGAACCGGAGTGGAGGAAACTCCAAGCCAGGAGGCTACAACAACAACAACTACAACCGCGCTCCGCCCAGAGCCCCCAACAACAACAACAACAACACCGCTCCCAGAACCGGAAGCAACGCCGTCCCCGTTGCGAACAAGCAGGACAAGACCACCATCACTTGTTATGAGTGTGGTGTAGTGGGGCACTACTCCAACGAGTGTCCCAAGCGTCTTGCCAAGCTCGCCGGCAACACCGCTCGCACCTGCTCAGCGAGCAACACCGTGTCTCCACCGGCAAGAAGTTCGCCCCCAACAACCCCAATAACCGCAACGGCCGCCTCTACCACACTGAACGCCGAAGAAGCCCAGAAGCACCGGATGTTATACTCGGGTATGTTTTCTGTCAACCACATCCCTGCCAGAGTGTTGTTTGATTCCGGAGCATCTCATTCTTTTGTCACCGAAGACTTTGCATCAACCAGTAAAATTCAACCCCTCAGCTTGAAGCATGTTATGATAGTTCAAATTCCCGGATCAACCACCAAAGCCAGAAAATTTTGCAAAAATGTACCCATCAAAATCCATGATGTAGATTTCTATGCCAATCTAATCATTCTGGGAACCAAAGGTTTGGAAGTTGTCCTAGGAATGGACTTGGATGTCCAAGCACAATGGATTGATAGATCTGTGCCAAGAAAGCCATAACCATGACTAGCAAGCACCGGTATCGTAGTAGAGCACGTCTCCGAAAAACTACCCAGAAAATTCACCTGCAACCAAAGTGTATCCAAGCCAACTCGGATCAAATCAGGGTCGTTTGTCGCTACCCTGATGTGTTTCCGGATGATCTACCCAGTATGCCCCCGGATCGGGATATCGAGTTCATCATCGAGTTAATCCCCGGAACTGGACCCATAGCCCAGAGAGCCTACAGCATGAACGCAACAGAGCTTGTGGAGTGATGTCTACTTCCCCCTCCTTTTCCTGTAGACAGTGTTGGGCCTCCAAGAGCAGAGGTTTGTAGAACAGCAGCAAGTTTTCCCTTAAGTGGATCACCCAAGGTTTATCGAACTCAGGGAGGAAGAGGTCAAAGATATCCCTCTCATGCAACCCTACAACCACAAAGCAAGAAGTCTCTTGTGTCCCCAACACACCTAATAGGTGCACTAGTTCGGCGAAGAGATAGTGAAATACAGGTGGTATGAATATATATGAGCGAGTAGCAACGGTGCCGAGAAAATAGCTTATTTGGCGTGTAGTTGATGGTGGTAGTATTGCAGCGATAGTAACACGGTGAAACGAGTAAACAAGCGAGTAACGCAGCGGTAGTAAACAAGTAGCGATAGCGATATTTAGGAACAAGGCCTAGGGATTAGACTTTCACTAGTGGACACTCTCAACATTGATCACATAACGAACAGATAAATGCATACTCTACACTTTTGTTGGATGATGAACGCATTGCGTAGGATTACACGAACCCTCAATGCCGGAGTTAACAAGCTCCACAATTTGTTCATATTTAAGTAACCTTATAGTGTAAGATAGATCAAAAGACTAAACCAAGTACTAACATAGCATGCACACTGTCACCTTCATGCATATGTAGGAGGAATAGATCACATCAATACTATCATAGCAATAATTAACTTCGCAATCTACAAGAGATCATGATCATAGCATAAACCAAGTACTAACACGGTGCACACACTGTCACCTTTACACACGTGCGGGGAGGAATAGAACTACTTTAATAACTTTGCTAGAGTAGCACATAGATAAATTGTGATACAAACTCATATGAATCTCAATCATGTAAAGCAGCTCATGAGATTATTGTATTGAGGTACATAGGAGAGAGATGAACCACATAGCTACCAGGTACGAGCCCAGAGCCTCGATGGAGAACTACTCCCTCCTCATGGGAGCAGCGGCGGTGATGATGATGGCGGTGGAGATGGCAGCGGTGTCGATGGAGAAGCCTTCGGGGGCACTTCCCCGCTCCGGCAGCGTGCCGGAGCGGAGACTCTGTCCCCCGGATCTTGGCCTCGCGATGGCGGCGGCTGCGGAAGGTTTACGTGGTTTTCGTCGAACGTCTCGGGGTTTTCGATCCGGGGGCTTTAAATAGGCGAAGAGGCGGTGCGGGAGGGTCGAAGGGGCGACCGACACCATAGGGCGGCGCGGCCGGGGCCCGGGCCGCGCCGGCCTATGGTGCGGGGCCGTGCCCCCTCTCCGGTCCTTCCCGGGTGTTCTGGATGCTTCCGGTGAAAATAGGAACCCGGGCGTTGATTTCGTCCGATTCGAGAATATTTCGTTACTAGGATTTCGAAACCAAAAACAGCGAGAAAACGAGGAGCGGCACTTCGGCATCTTGTTAATAGGTTAGTTCCAGAAAATGCACGAATATGACATAAAGTGTGCATAAAACATGTAGATAACATCAATAATGTGGCATGGAACACAAGAAATTATCGATACGTCGGAGACGTATCGGCATCCCCAAGCTTAGTTACGCTCGTCCCGAGCGAGGTAAAACGATAACACAGATAATTTCTGGAGTGACATGCCATCATAAACTTGATCATACTATTTGTAAAGCATATGTAGTGAATGCAGCAATCCAAGACAATGGTAAATGACATGAGTAAACAAGTGAATCATAAAGCAAAGACTTTTCATGAATAACACTTCAAGACAAGCATCAATAAGTCTTGCATAAGAGTTAACTCATAAAGCAATAATTCAAAGTAAAGGCATTGAAGCAACACAAAGGAAGATTAAGTTTCAGCGGTTGCTTTCAACTTATAACATGTATATCTCATGGATATTGTCAACATAGAGTAATATAATAAGTGCAATAAGCAAATATGTAGGAATCAATGCACGGTTCACACAAGTGTTTGCTTCTTGAGGTGGAGAGAAATAGGTGAACTGACTCAACATTGAAAGTAAAAGAATTGTCCTCCATAGAGGAAAAGCATCGATTGCTATATTTGTGCTAGAGCTTTGATTTTAAAAACATGAAACAATTTTGTCAACGGTAGTAATAAAGCATATGTATCATGTAAATTATATCTTACAAGTTGCAAGCCTCATGCATAGTATACTAATAGTGCCCGCACCTTGTCCTAATTAGCTTGGACTACCGGATCATCACAATGCACATGTTTTTACCAAGTGTCACAAAGGGGTACCTCTATGCGCCTGTACAAAGGTCTAAGGAGAAAGCTCGCATTGGATTTCTCGCTATTGATTATTCTTCAACTTAGACATCCATACCGGGACAACATAGACAACGAGATAATGGACTCCTCTTTTATGCATAAGCATGTAACAACAATTAATAATTTTCTCATTTGAGATTGAGGATATATGTCCAAAACTGAAACTTCCACCATGGATCATGGCTTTAGTTAGCGGCCCAATGTTCTTCTCTAACAATATGCATGCTTAACCATAGGGTGGTAGATCTCTCTTACTTCGAGACAAGACGGACATGCATAGCAACTCACATGAAATTCAACAATGAATAGTTGATGGCGTCCCCGGTGAACATGGTTATCGCACAACAAGCAACTTAATAAGAGATAAAGTGCATAATTACATATTCAATACCACAATAGTTTTTAAGCTATTTGTCCCATGAGCTATATATTGCAAAGGTGAATGATGGAATTTTAAAGGTAGCACTCAAGCAATTTACTTTGGAATGGCGGAAAATACCATGTAGTAGGTAGGTATGGTGGACACAAATGGCATAGTGGTTGGCTCAAGTATTTTGGATGCATGAGAAGTATTCCCTCTCGATACAAGGTTTAGGCTAGCAAGGCTTATTTGAAACAAACACAAGGATGAACCGGTGCAGCAAAACTCACATAAAAGACATATTGAAAACATTATAAGACTCTACACCGTCTTCCTTGTTATTCAAACTCAATACTAGAAATTATCTAGACCTTAGAGAAACCAAATATGCAAACCAAATTTTAGCATGCTCTATGTATTTCTTCATTAATGGGTGCAAAGCATATGATGCAAGAGCTTAATCATGAACACAACAATTGCCAAGTATCACATTACCCAAGACATTTATAGCAATTACTACATGTATCATTTTCCAATTCCAACCATATAACAATTTAACGAAGGAGAAACTTCGCCATGAATACTATGAGTAGAAACCAAGGACATACTTGTCCATATGCTACAGCGGAGCGTGTCTCTCTCCCATAAAGTGAATGCTAGGATCCATTTTATTCAAACACAAACAAAAATAAAAACAAACAGATAGACGCTCCAAGTAAAGCACATAAGATGTGACCGAATAAAAATATAGTTTCAGGGGAGGAACCTGATAAGTTGTCGATGAAGAAGGGGATGCCTTGGGCATCCCCAAGCTTAGACGCTTGAGTCTTCTTGATATATGCAGGGGTGAACCACCGGGGCATCCCCAAGCTTAGAGCTTTCACTCTTCTTGATCATAGTATATCATCCTCCTCTCTTGACCCTTGAAAACTTCCTCCACACCAAACTCGAAACAACTCATTAGAGGGTTAGTGCACAATAAAAATTAACATATTCAGAGGTGACACAATCATTTTTAACACTTCTGGACATTGCATAAAGCTACTGGACATTAATGGATCAAAGAAATTCATCCAACATAGCAAAAGAGGCAATGCGAAATAAAAGGCAGAATCTGTCGAAACAGAACAGTTCGTATTGACGAATTTTAAAATAGCACCAGACTTGCTCAAATGAAAATGCCCAAATTGAATTAAAGTTGCGTACATATCTGAGGATCATGCACGTAAATTGGCTTAATTTTCTGAGCTACCTACAGGGAGGTAGACCCAGATTCGTGACAGCAAAGAAATCTGGAACTGTGCAGTAATCCAAATCTAGTACTTACTTTTCTATCAACGGCTTAACTTGGCACAATAAAACACAAAACTAAGATAAGGAGAGGTTGCTACAGTAGTAAACAACTTCCAAGACACAAATATAAAACAAAGTACTGTAGCAAAATAACACATGGGTTATCTCCCAAGAAGTTCTTTTCTTTATAGCCATTAAGATGGGCTCAGCAGTTTTAATGATGCACTCGCAAGAAATAGTATTTGAAGCAAAAGAGAGCATCAAGAGGCAAATTCAAAACACATTTAAGTCTAACATGCTTCCTATGCATAGGAATCTTGTAAATAAACAAGTTCATGAAGAGCAAAGTAACAAGCATAGGAAGATAAAACAAGTGTAGCCTCAAAAATTTCAGCACATAAAGAGGTGTTTTAGTAACATGAAAATTTCTACAACCATATTTTCCTCTCTCATAATAACTTTCAGTAGCATCATGAGCAAACTCAACAATATAACTATCACAGTGAAACATTCTTATCATGAGTCTCATGCATAAACTTATTACTCTCCACATAAGCATAATCAATTTTATTAGTTGTAGTGGGAGCAAATTCAACAAAGTAGCTATCATTATTCTTCTCATCAAGTGTAAGAGGCATATTGTAATCATAATCAAATTCACTCTCCATAACAGGCGGTACCAAAAGACCACTATCATTATAATCATCATATATGGGAGGCAAAGTATCATCAAAGAAAATTTCCTCCTCAATGCTTGGGGGACTAAAAATATCATGCTCATCAAAACCAGCTTCCCCAAGCTTAGAACTTTCTATATTATTATCAACAATGGTGTTCAAAGCGTTCATACTAATATTACTACCAGCATGCAAATAAGATTCCATAGGTTTTTTAATTTTCGCATCAAACAATCCATGTTTTAAATCAGGAAACAGAAATAGAAGCTCATTCTTGTCCATTATGCCAAACTAGTGTAAACAAGAAACAAAAAGTTGCAATTGCAGGATCTAAAGGAAATAGCTTCGAGTACTTACGGCGCCGGGAAATAGCTTAGTAGCCGAGATCCGGAGTGTGAGTACCTTTTACCTTTCCTCCCCGGCAACGGCGCCAGAAAAAGAGCTTGATGTCTACTTCCCCCTCCTTTTCCTGTAGACAGTGTTGGGCCTCCAAGAGCAGAGGTTTGTAGAACAGCGGCAAGTTTTC
>NC_061509.1:139294646-139380322 GCF_022539505.1 Lolium rigidum | reverse complement strand
AGGAATAAACTTGTAATCTTCATTTTCATTTCTGTTTCTTATTTATCAATTTTTGTATCAAGAATATTGTAAAGACTTTGTAATCTGTGTTGTTATCAATAAAGCCCAAGTTTTTGTTTATGAGCTTTTGATTATGTGATATTTATATTCTAGAATAAATATTGTATTTGTGATTCACTTTGAAATTCAAAGTTGTTTGAATTCATAAGTTGTTTGAATTATGAATTCCATTTATATTGTTCATTGTTTATTGTTTAATGTATTGACACTTGTCAAATGAAATCAATTCCCCAAATCAAGCAAGATACAAAAGAGATCATGTCGAAATTTCCCTAACTCACATTGCCTAACCCTAAGTGCAAAATGAGAGAGAATCTCGATCCCTCTTAGGTTTAGTTGCAATAAGGCGCGAAAATTTCCCCTGTTTTGCGATGAAATGCACATCCCATTTCTAAATCTACCCTTCGTTGTTCCTATGTTCTGGGTTATTACACTATCTCTTCTCCCCATTTGCCCTTTTAAAGTTTCTCTTCTCTTCTATCCATGTTCTGGTCGACAACGGTGAGATATTTTTCAACGATACCAAGAATTGAGCTCCTGGACATGAGAATCGAGCTGAAACTTCGCAAACCTACTTAATTTGGTCAGGGTAGCAGCCGGACGGGTGATTTGCGTTGAAAATTTTGCAACTTTTTTGACCAAAGTGGACTAATTAATCGGGAATATTCCTAGCAATCGGGTTGTTAAGGCAATTAGTCGGGCTAAAGGATTAACACAAACGATTAGAGGTAATCGACACGGTCAGACCCCTAGTAGCGATTAATTGGCCTACTAATCACTGATTCGGCCTAGTTTTTGAACAATGAAAAAATTTACTGGCACCATAGTGAGGTTTTTTTTGATAGAGTTATACGGTTCGAAAAAAGTTTTTGACACCTTTTAGATATTCCTTGTTGTTACACGTATGACACCATGTATGGAAAATTTGGGGTCATTTGGAGATGTTCAAAGAAATCACTTTGCTTAAACGCATGCCGTTTGGTCTCACTGAAACCAGCTTTTGTAACAAGTTAGGTTTTTTCGACCTTCTCTAAATGACCTCAAATTTCATACCGATGATCTTCTATACGAAGATAGGTAGATTCTTTCGTTTTTACAATTTTTTGAACTTTTATTTCCCTTTATAATACCTAGTTGATTTTCATGTCAAAACCTCGAAAGTTAACATAAGTAGATGGTGAACCCTCCCAAACTTCAAATACAGCGATAGATAGATTGTTTCGTTTATCTTTTTTAGCGTGAAAAGTGATGGTTACAAGAAATTGGTGATGGTTTATCATTTTTAGCGTGAAATGTAATCTCTACAAGAAATCAGTGATGGTTTATCATTTTTAGTGATGGACCCGATCAGAGAGAGAGGGGTTATCTTGCCCGTTAGATCATACGATCAACAGTCGGCGGGCACGATCCGCCTGACAAGGGCTAGACCAATGAGGGCAAGGTTGCGCGTCTGTGAGAATTTGTGACGGGAGAGGGCAAAACTGAGTAGTATCAAGAAACCAAGGGCACGTGAGTAGTAAGCATACTAAGGGATTCAAATATGATATTTAAAAAATGGAAAATGCGTGTTTTGTACAATGAAACCCATCTTGGCCTACCTCAAACTATTTGCAATACAAATATACATGAGTGTGAAAACTGTGGCCTTATTCAGACAAAGTATGTTTTGGCAAAAGTTGTTTTGGGAAGGGCTTATTGTGGAAAACCATGCACCTTCATAGCTACTAGGTGATTTGAGAAGTGAAATTTGTGGTAAAACTTGATTTATATATGATTGTTATGGTTCCCAACGTGGCAGGTCGCGTAAGAAGACTCCATGAGTAAGTGTCACTATAGTTTTATCTTTTTTTTAGAATTTTTTGCGCATGAAATGACTCAATTAGACAGCTTAATCTCATTTGTTGACTCTATGTTGACCAACCACTTAAGGGTAAAACTGAGTATATTGCACTAGCCAGTATTAGTACTCGAGGGGAAAATGAGTACATATATTTTTCCAGTGTAAGACTCGAGGGTAGAACTGAGTACACGTAACCACGGACGCGTGTCGCGGTTTGCAGCGGTTAGGCGGTGCGCGTGTTGAGATCAAACGTGTAGTTGTTTGGAACTGCCAAGACCAACCGTCACCTTGACTGTACAGAACCCCTCTCTTCCTGACGCACGCAACCACTCCTCTCACGTCCCATCAACTTCTCCAAATCGAAAAAACCCCAACCGCCCTACGCACGCTCCCCTGCCGGCGATGGAGAAGAAGAATGCGCCAGCGGCCGTCGCCCTCGAGCATGTCGCCTCTGATTCCATCGCTTCCGAGCCCGTCGCATGGTCGTCGCCGCCAAGCCCGTCGCCTCCGAGCGAGGCGCCTCCGTGAGCTGGGCCTCTCTCTCGGCTGACGAACCACTTCACAAGATCGCCGACTGCTTACTGGCGAAAGAGGACTACGTGGACACCTACTCTGTTTTGAGGCAAGTTTGTGCAAATTAGCACTCAGGTTTACCTGAGCCCGACGTGCACATGCACGAATGGATCATGGTAGAACACGCCCTTCCACGCACCACTGAGTTCACCTTCCTCCACCTCCGCAAATCCCGCTACATCACCATCGATCTAACGGAAGTTCATGCAAGGTTCAAATTCCTCCAGATCTATAGAGTTAATCTATTTTTAATTTCAATCGTAAACATCTTAGTGTTGAATGTTATCTTCATCAATATCTTTTAGATACTACTTCGTCGGCTTTTGCCGTGTCGTAATCGTGCTTGCCCAGAAGAACCAGCCGCACAAGATACGACTTCTGAACCCACTCACAAAGAAATTGAACACTATGTTTGAGGCGCATATGTCATCTATTTTTCTGTACTCAGTCGATGTAATGAAGTCCCCGACTATGATCTTCGTTTCCACACATTACCCGGAGGAAATTGCTTGGGTCGATGAGAGCACTCCAACTAAGGATATAGATAAAGATTGGGGAGAAGTAAGATTTTCGATCGAGCACCATACTCTGCGTTGCATTACCCCGTTCAATGGTGAATTGTATGCAATAGCTGTGGACAATTTTGAGTTCGGAAAATTAGTGTGCACCAACAGTGTCCAGTTGGAGCAACGCGCGAGCAATGTCAACATGGAGACACTATTTTCATTTCCAGAACTTGGAAATGACAAGTTCTACCTTCTGAACTCGGATGGTGATCTGCTGCTTGTGTTGTTGGACAACATGAATTTGGAGGAAGGTCAAGTACCATCGGTGTACCGTGTGGACATTGCAAGCCGCTCTCTCCATGCCGTCAGTAACGTTGGCAGTCGTGCCTTCTTCGTCCATCATATCCGGTGTATCTCCGTCGACACGAGAGTGCACCCAACACTTCGATCTGGCTGCATCTACTACACGGATTTGGATTATATCAGAGAGTACTTTGATGATATAAAGGCCTGGGATGATTGGCCACGACGTGTGGATATATTAGGAAACTACGGTCTGAGAGATGAACAAAGGTCATACCGTTTGGAGGATGTATTGGCTGCACACTGCAGACGGAAGGAGTTCAGTGAATATTTTCTTCAGATACAGGAGTGGAGCGACGAAGAAATATATGATGAATGAAGAACTGATTCATTTATCCTGGGCCTAGTCTTAATGTTGGCCATACATTGCGTCTTGTATTATTTTCAGCTTCGTTTGTCGTGAACATAAACATCGTTATTGGCTGCTTTTGGCTGCTGTATGCAGTTTATGTATTATACTTAGTTTTTGTGATTTATTATGCTGCTGTGAATTTATCATAGCTTCTAGATTTGCTACTAGATTTGTTACCATATTGGGCAAAAAACGAGGGCCAAAAGGCAACAATCATTGAAGAAAAAGATAGAAATAGAAGCTTCTCTAGATTTGATACTAATTTGATGAAAAGAGAGAGAACTGTTACATAGAAAGAGGGGGGAAATGTGCTCTTAAAAGGGGATATGCCAAGTTGGGCCGAGAGAGACAGAACCCAGCTCCTGCTCACGTACAACCAAACGCGATCTCGTCCTATCCCACGCGGTCCTTTTCTACCAGCCTCACGCGACGCGGCCCCGCACGACGCGGCCCCACACGTCAGCACGGAACGGTCAACTAAACGGGAATCCTATCGTCCGACCTCCTTCTGCGAGTTTCAGACAAGAGGTTGGGAAAAAATGTGGAAAAACTAAGGAGCTGGGGAAAACTGAGTACAACTAAGAACCCGAGGGCACGAAAATAGAAAGCCCATCTATTTAAGCCACCGTGGATACTGCTTGGACATGAGAAAGTGATAGGCCATGGACACTTAGCTCTTGTCCTGATTGGTGCACTACATATGATTGAGGAAACACCACCATAGGTCATAGTCAAAAAGGGTACAGGGTCCTTGTGCATGCAGTGGAAGCCACCATGGCCATCATTCAGATTGATTAGCAGAGGTTGTGTTGTAAGCCATCCTATCTTGGAGAGGTTCCAACAACGTAATTCAGATGGCCTCATGGAAGTGACAGAGTTATATATGCCATCGTTTGTTGATATTTCTATTCAGCAAGGGAGTGCATTTCTTGATACTTCTTTTGGGCATGAGAGTTCTACAACTGGAATTCCTATACAGATCTTTGACAAATGTTCAGTCCTGGAAATTTTTTGGAGTACTGCTGCACTCAGTTTTCTGATGATAGATTTTCTCGAGGTGGCAAAGCTGCTTAACACAACGTTACTGAATTGTAGGAAAAGTACAGACCGTGTTCCTTACCTTTCTGCTCAGCTTCAATGGAAGGTAACAGAGCCACACTACCATAGGCTTGGCTACTGCTCAGCGACATGGATTGGGTTGCAGGTGTATGTAACATATGAAGCTCACAAGCACCATATCTACATTACACTGTCTCTCTCTAATAGTTGTCAAGAGCAAATAAATTTGAAGGTGGAAGAGCTTTGGTATCTTGTTGTTACTAGCACTATTCCTGATGTTCATGATGGTGGTAAAGAACATGCACGTGAGGTAATATTCAATCTTGGTGGCGTTTCTTTCCTTTCTAGCTTCCATCGTGAGAAAGACCTTGCAAGATACCTATGCAATAAATACTTGTGCAATAAATGTGCATTAGCTCCCTTGACGAAAATTATGTTTGAAGTTCGGCTCACATGCGTCCTCCATGTGTGCACTAGCATGAGCATAGTGAAGTCAAATGGCAATGGTGAACTAACTCAGTGGCTAATCAGTGATCTTGTGAGCGAGTGTTTCTCCAGCACCATATATCCTTCAGCTCTATTGAGTATCAAGAGACCTTCTCGGTCTAGTAAGCTGGGTCTTGCACTTTGCAACTCACAGAATTGGTGGGCAACAACAGAACTGACTCATCTGTATTGTCCTGAAGAACTACAGGGGACATCAGTGTTTTATGCACATGCATCCCGGATCTGGTTGGTTGCATGGGATGTGGATGATCTTGCGCTCTCAACAGGTTGTGGGCAAGCTTCTTCTCAAGGAGGGAGGAATGTCACGGACCCAGGTGGCTTCTTCGACCAAGCCTATATCGATCATGACTACTGGATCAACACTGTAAACCAGGTCCTTGTCCAGTATGACTTCTACCTCAATAAAGCTTACTACTCCGACCCAATCTACAACGACTTCAGGTACTACTGTGACACCTACCATGAGGACTCTAGCAAGATAATGGAGGTCAACGTTCCATGGGATCCCGGCAAGGCAACTCTTCCATATCCATCGAAAGTTTGGGCTTGGGGACAAGCCGAGTTTCAAGGAGGGAGGGATGTTAGGATCCTATCCTACATATCCTCATACCTGGGCTGGCCTGCTGGGCCACCACATGGGCCTGGGTCGTGTTCCAACCAACAGGTACTAATACCTCGGAGGAGACAGCGATCAGGCCATCCAGTTGGATCAGGACGGAAACGGCGGCGGCTTCTTCTCCTACCTCGGCTCTGATTCTCTACCCCCTTTCATGCTTGTTCCTCTGTGTAGCTAGTAATTCTTGTATATGTGTATGATCTGAGTGGAATTGAGCAGTTGGACCCTAACACGTCGACGCTCGCTCTACCCGTTTCAGATGTGCATCGCTAAGTTGCTTGCTCTTCCTCCCGTGATGTGATCAAGGTTGTGTAAGAATGGTGTCGTTTCCCTTTTGATTCAAAAAAATCCATGTAAACAGGTTCTGCTGTCCTCGTTTGAAATTTGAAAGGAAGAAAAAACGTTCTACGGAGTATTTTGCAGTTCGTTCTTTTTCTTCGCAGAAACTGCAAGGCGGACCTTGTATTAACTGCAAAATAACACGTTTTATTTACCGTTGCGCTTCTTTCCTGCAAACCGCATCCTCCTCTCTTCTTTCAAATGTTTCTCAGAGAGTCAGAGGCGCGCCCGAAACTGTATTTCTCTGCAGTTGCTCCTCCATTTTCCAATTGCTGAAGACGATCATACGAGATACGACCATGGCATCCAACCTCAGTGCTCACTTGCAGCGCTCCTTTTCGGCGCCGGCGCTCCGGTCGTACCTCGCCGAGTTCATCTCAACCTTCCTCTTCGTGTTCGCCACCGTCGGCTCCGCCGTCTCTGCCAGTCCGTCCAACGTCCTCTGTTTTACACGCAGTACAGCTCGTTTCTACAACTGAAATCATGCGGTTTGGATGTTGGTGCAGGGATGCTGACGCCGGACGTCACGTCCAACGCCTCGTCCCTGGTGGCCACCGCCGTGGCCCAGGCGTTCGCGCTCTTCGCCGCGGTGTTCATCGCGGCCGATGTCTCGGGCGGCCACGTCAACCCCGCCGTCACCTTCGCCTTCGCCCTCGGCGGCCACATTCCATTTCCGACCGTCGCCCTCTACTGGGCATCCCAGTTGCTCGGCTCCACCTTCGCCTGCTTCATCGTCCACGCCATCTCCGCCGGCCAGGTAACTAAACTGCACTGATTCCGTGCAGTAGCACTTGCACCATGCACCTACTGGTATCTGACAGATCGAGATGTCCAAAATGACATCTGTAGGCCGTCCCGACGACAAGGATAGCCGTGGAGATGACCGGGCTCGGCGCGGGGATCATAGAGGCGATGGCCACGTTCTTGGTGGTGTACACAGTTCACGCGGCGTGCGACCCGCGGGCGGGCGGGAGGAGGGGCACCGCGGCGACGGCGATGGGGTCTCTGGTCATCGGGCTCGTCACCGGCGCGTGCGTGCTGGCCACGGGCTCGCTCACCGGCGCGTCCATGAACCCCGCGCGCTCATTCGGGCCGGCGGTCGTCAGCGGGGACTTCAAGAACCAGGCCGTGTACTGGGCGGGGCCAATGATCGGCGCGGCTGCTGCGGCGCTGGTGCACCAGAGCTTGGTGTTCCCGTCGATGCCTGCCCCGTTGCAAGGGACTGGAGACGGTGGCTGTGTGATCTGACGACTGATGAGATCGAATGGTTGATTAGGTACAGCAGGTACGGTTTGCAAAAAAAAAAAAAAAAAAAAAAAGACTAGCTAGGTTTTCGCTGTCGTGGTATGTTAGTATGCGAATCTTTAGTTACAGAGTTAGTATGTAGTGCTAGGGCTAGTGCTTATATGATGCAGCTTTTGTATATGTCTGTGACTATGTGTATCATCGATGTCGTGGTGTCTTATATACCGCTAGCTAGTGCTTGTACTAGATAAACAAGACCACTGGGCGGAACCCAGGGCATCTTAGACTCTTAGTTAAGATAGAAAGGGTGTGAGAACCAATCCAAATCGATGTGAAATATTGCGTCCGCGGGGTTCGAGCTTTGGGGAGCGCTCAGCGTCGGGCGACGGATGGGAGCTTAATAATCGGTCGTCCTCCGCGCCGTACGTTCGCGATCGGACGCTCAGAATCAACCGCGGTGTATGTTTTGCATTTTGCCCCTCAATTATCTGAGACTCAACCCGCAGTCCCAATCTATCCATATAAAACCAAATGGTATCTTGCAATTTAACCCCCTTAGTTCTTGCAAAATCAACCTGCAGTCCTACGTTCTCCTCTTAAACCAAAATGATGTATAACTTTGACTCTGTCATCTCAATATTTACAACAAATATGCTACCTTATTACAACAAAAAAATTCACCCGTGTATACAAAAAAAAATTCTATCACAATAAAATGTCCCGGCATTTCTACAAAAAATAATGTTACAATAAAGTGATTAAACCAACAATTTTTTCTGCATATCGATTTACAACAAAACTTGCAAACACTATTCACAAAAGCCGTAGACAATTACAATAAAAATCTATATGCCACCGTGATGATTTGTCCCTAGGGTAGAGGGTGTTACAATAAAAATAGTCACCCCGTATACAAAAAAATATATTCTTTTACAACAAAAAGTCACAACATTTTAAAAAAATAATGTCACAATAAAGTGGTTAAACCAACAAATTGTTTGCTGGAGATCGATTTACAACAAAAGTAGCAAAAATTATTAACAAAAACCGAAGTCTATTACAACAAAAATCCATATGTTTACAAAAATAGAAAAGAAAATATTGATTTGCTACATATTGAATTACAACAAAAGTCACCAACTTCTTTTACAAAAATTCACAGACGATTACAAAAAAAAAATCAATATGTTTGCAAAATGATGGAAAGTGGTCAAGCGACATTTAATTTGCTACAGATTGAATTAGAACAAAAGTCACAAACTCTTTTTATAAAGGTGTTGAACGATTACAACAAAAGTCTATATATTTGCAAACACTGCAAAGTGGTGAATTAATAATTAATTTGCTACATACTGAATTACAACAAAATCCACCAACTATTAATACAAAAGTCAAAAACGATTAAAACAAAAAATATATGTTTGCAAAACACTCAAAGTGGTCAAGCTAAATTTATTTGGTACATATTAAATTACAACAAAAAACACCAACTATCTTTACAAAAAGTCACACATGAATACAACAAAAATTAGATGCAAAAGAAGCGAAGCAGTGCACCAGCAAATTGGTCTCTATGTGTGTTCAGTGCTGGGCCAAACGGACGAACGCGAGATGGGCTATGCGGGCGAACTGCTAATGGGCCAAATTCCAGGCAAGCCAACGAGCCACGGGCCCAGCAGCGACGCGGAACCGAGCGATCGGCCCGGTGTGAGCGTGCGGAGCGAGAGCAACCGATCGGGCGACGGGATCGGTCGCCCGATTAGAAGTGTTTTCCTCGAGCTTTGGCCAGCCAGAAGACCAGGGGCGAAGCAATGATAAATGGTGTTTTTTAGATGGACAAGGATAAATGGTTGCTAGTGAAAACAACTAGTAACACAAGTTTGCAGCTATCTTCAACGGTGTCATTTTTTTTATTTTTTGCTTATGCACTACAGCTATAAGGGAATCTGTCTTAGGCGTGGGTGTCAACTGACACCGGCCATTACATTGTAGCTCCGCCCCTGGAAGACGCCGCCGCTGAACTACTAGCTCATCCACAGTGCTTGTAGCCTTGTATATTTTTTTGTATATTTTTTAATAAAAGATGATTTTATTATACTCATCGTTTTACATCAAGGTAACACAGTTACAGATCCCACACCCAGCCTCTGCATATAAAAGATACACACAACCTCTAAAACAGAGAGGGACAAAGAAAAAAAAAACAATAAGAACTCATGAGAAGAAGATACATGTGAAATCACCCTTTGGTGAATCTCTACGTCGATGGTGGACCAATCTGTAGACTATGCCGCCACCCTTGCGGCATAAAAATACCTTTCATCACTTACTTCAACCACGAGCATAAATTCGTCAATAGGAAGCGGTGCTCCGGTTTCTAAAGAATAGACCACAATCGGAGATAGTGAATATACTGGAAAATAGCCGGCATAGGAGAACATATTTTAGCATTAAAAACTATGTCATTCTACATAGTCATAGGGACCATAATAAGTCTACAGCTTCCACCCGTATTAGAATTCTATCCACGTGATCTATGTCATTTAAGAAAAAACCAAAATATTAGCAACATAACATGGTCGATATGGGGTCGAAGCCACTTGGATGACTGACCATATAAAACGTGCAAGTTGGCATTAGAAAAACAAGTGTTTTACATTCCCTTCACTGTGACAAAAGCAACACATTTTACTACCTTGTCAGTTGTGCTTCCTCGCTTTGCATGGAATCACCACTTCTAGAAAAGAGAAAAGGTCACACGGAATCATCACTTTCAACACAAATCCAGGGGATAAACATCATGGGCGCTAGGGTTTTCCTGAAATCACGTGGTGAAAGGTTTTGCTTGAAATCTAGCATTGAAGGGTCGAAAACCCTCCACCTCTTGCTAGTGTCGGAGCTAGCTTAGGACTGGAGCATGGGCAAGAAGTGAGTGCGACCAAGCTTAGTAGCAGATTTTTTTGTAGCCAAAACACTAATTTGACCAACTTTGTCTAGTTTACCTTCAATGCCCTAGTAGAAGATTGGAGGGGGAACTACTCGGGGTCGCCTCCGGCCACCTCACCCCTTCACCAACTCCGCCATGTCGCTCTTTTCCATGAGAGAGAAGTAGTCCACCCCATGAACTATGATTTTGTGGTGGTAACTGATGCCTGCAAGAGCACATGTCGTCACAATATCCTCATGGAAGTATGACTTCCAATTTAATATCGATCCCAATGAGGAGCTTAGGTGAGTGTTTATCTGTGGTTCTATCACACCCAAGGTGTCACTAGTCTTGAGTGAATTGATTGTAGGTGTTGAAAGGTGAAAGAGTGCGTTTAAGTTGAGTTTGAGATTGTGTGGTGAAAAATGCTTAAAATTAAATAACATGAAAGTAAGAAAGTTGAAGCTGTGTGGGTTCCTGCAAATGTGAAGTTATGCGCAGAGAGATTTGGTTCATGATGATAGTAAATGTTGCAATGGAATAAATGGATCAAGTGGATTATAATTCTTCGAACATTCATACAAGTAGGCAAGAAACCCATAATTAGTTGAAATCCTCGGGCAAATTTTATCCAACTCCCATGATTCTACAGTGCGTCGCTCAGCAGCCCTGGCTAGCACCGTAATTATGGTCGTGCGACCGAATTAAGGATTTAAGTGTTGTGGTTCCTTGTTGTTCCTCGAGAAATACTAGATCCTCTTTGATATCAGCCATGCCACTCAGAGATCACTGATTCACTAGTAAACAAGTTCATATCTACGATTTCCCAAGATCATGTTGTCTAGGACCTTGATTAGATAACAAGCATTACACAAATATAGATAATCATTCTTGCACAATATAATAATAATAGTAACCACAAATGGATGGAAAGTAAAGAGGCGCGTCACATATCACTAATCCTTACATCTCCCACACCTATGGGGATTTACTTGCACATGGGAGAGGGAGAACACGATGATATAATCATGAAGTAAATAAGTTTCATCTCGATATTACCGTAGCAAGCTACAATAAGGGAGATCAAATCCAAATATAAACCAAGTATGAATAGAGTCTCAACCATAATTCTACGGGTGTGAATGTTCCTCTCTTGTGTACAAGTGGAATTCATGGTGGAATGGATGGTTTAGAAGGTGAAGATCGCAGATCGAATGGAAGTTCTTTTCCTTCTTTTTCTGGATCACTTCCTTTTTGGTCTGGGGCGAATGTCGGCTGTTGTGATCTGATTTCATCATGTGTCCCTTCACGGAAGTTTCCCATTATAATGATGCGGAGATGGTGGTATCCCATACTGGCTGCGATACGGGCAAGACGCGCTCGTATCACTGGTCGTTATTAAGCTCCCAGAGCCTCGGAAGAATACGCCTCCAGCTGCAAAGTTGTCCAGAATACTCCAAACTGCTTAAGTGTGGCTTCATTTTCCCTAAAATACGTCAAAACACCTGAAAGTGTCAATAAAGCACAAGGTCTCTTTGTGTCGCGCTATTAGTGTTAGTCAAAGATTTAAAAACCAGCGAAAACAAGTGGAAACCCGAGGAAAAATCATTGCTAGAAATCACAGAATTTGAAGCCATCAGTAACGTGATTGACTCTCTCTCTCTCTGTATTATCATTGTAACAGTCTATATGAGCTTCCCAACATGATTATGGTTATATAGATGTAATTGCTATGGTGGATATTGTGGTATCACTGGTAGAAAAACAGGTTTCCGGTGAGCCCCATAAGTCGCGAAGCTATAGGAACCGCGACTAATGGGACCTTTAGTCGCGGTTCGGGAGGCGAACCGCGACCAAAGGCTCGGGCCCGGGCGCTCGGTGGCCAGGCGGTGCACGTGGGGGCTTTAGTCGCGGTTGGCCTCGGCCAACCGCGACTAAAGGTGCCGAAGGCCTTTAGTCGCGGTTGGCCAGGCCAACCGCGACTAAAGCCCCTCCCCTATATATACCCATCCAGCAGCCAACACTTAGCCATTTGGAGTCATTCTCTTCACAAACTTCACAAGTGGGTGTTAGGTTTGTTTTTGGTTCCTCTTATGCACATAAGGTGTTTGATGAAATGCCCCAAGAGCATGAAACAAACATGATATGAAGTGTTGGAGCCACACTTGAGCTTTCTCATTTATTTTTTCCTCCTCGATCGCGGTTAGCAACTTGAACCTTTGATGTGTCATTGATAAAATATGCATGTGTGTAGTTCATTGTTTAATTTATATTGTTTGTAGCTAGTTAGTTTAATAAATGCATGATGGTTAATTATATATTTTATATTATAATAATGCGGATGAATCGACAATGGATGTACGGTAACCGACTCTCCGGCGAGTTCAGTACGGGTTTGAAAGATTTCCTCGTAGTGGCTAATGCGAACAAGCGGGGGGTTTTGTTATCTGTCCATGTGTTAACCGTAAGAATCGGAAGGGTTACTCTTCCTCAAGAGATGTTCACATGCACCGCTTCGGCACGGTTTCATGCCAAGCTATAATTGTTGGACCAAGCATGGAGAAAGAGGGGTTATAATGGAAGAAGATGAAGAAGGGGATGATTTCATCGATGAAAGCTACCTTGCTCATTTCGGTGATACTTTCATGGAGGATGCTGAAGGTGAAGGGGAAGGTGAAGGGGAAGATGAAGAAGAGGCACGTGATGATCCCGTTGATGATCTTGGTCGGACCATTGCTGATGCACGGAGACGCTGCGAAACTGAAAAGAGAGGGAGAATTTGGATCGCATGTTAGAGGATCACAGGAAGGCGCTGTACCCCGGATGCGATGATGGTCCGAAAAAGCTGGGCTGCACTGCTTGGATTTGCTGAAATGGAAGGCACGAGCAGGTGTAGCTGACTCGGTATTTGAAAACTTGCTGAAAATGTTGAAGAATATGTTTCCAAAGAATAACGAGTTGCCCGCCGAGTACGTACGAAGCAAAGAAGGTTGTCTGCCCTCTAGGTTTAGAGGTTCGAAGATACATGCATGCATCAACGACTGCATCCTCTACCGCGGTGAATACGAGAATTTGAATGAATGCCCGGTATGCACGCATTGCGTTATAAGATCGAGAGGCGATGACCCTGGTGACGATGTTGAGGGCTAGAAACCCGAGGAAGAGGGTTCCCGCCAAGGTGATGTGGTATGCTCCTATAATACCACGGTTGAAACGTCTCGTTCATGAACAAAGAGCATGCCAAGTTGTTGCGATGGCACAAAGAGGACCGTAAGTCGGACGGGGAGTTGAGACACCCCGCAGATGGAACGCAATGGAGAAAGATCGACAGAGAGTTCAAAGATTTTGCAGCTGACGCTAGGAACATAAGATTTGGTCTAAGTACGGATGGCATAAATCCTTTTGGCGAGCAGAGCTCCAGCCATAGTACCTGGCCCGAGACTCTATGCATCTACAACCTTCCTCCTTGGTTGTGCATGAAGCGGAAGTTCATTATGATGCCAGTGCTCATCCAAGGTCCGAAGCAACCCGGCAACGACATCGATGTGTACCTAAGGCCATTAGTTGATGAACTTTTACAGCCTGTGGGGCAGACCTGGTGTCCGTGTGTGGGATGAGCACAAAGAAGAGGAATTTGACCTACGAGCGTTGATTTTCGTAACCATCAACGATTGGCCTGCTCTTAGTAACCTTTCGGGACTATCAAATAAGGGATACAATGCATGCACGCACGCTTACATGAGGCTGAAAGTGTACATTTGCCAAATTGTAAGAAGAACGTGTACCTTGGGCATCGTCGATTTCTTCCGAAAGGTCATCCGATAAGAAAGAAAGGCAAGCATTACAACGGCAAGGCAGATCACCGGCCGAAGCTCGCGGAACACACCTGGTGCTGAGGTATTTGATATGGTCAAGGATTTGAAAGTCATCTTTGGAAAGGGTCCTGGTGGACAATCGGTTCCGAAGGGAGCTGACGGGCACGTAGCCATGTGGAAGAAGAAATCTATATTGCGGGAGCTAGAATATTGGAAAGTCCTAGAAGTCCGCTCTCTGCAATCGACGTGATGCACGTTACGAAGAATATTTGTGTGAACATCCTAAGCTTCTTGGGCGTGTATGGGAAGTCAAATGATACAAAGGAAGCACGGCGGGACCGGCAAAGTTTGAAAGACCCCGATGACCGGCATCCGGAACGGTTTCAAGGTCGTGCCGGCTACGCTCCGACCAAAGAAGAGAAGGTCATCTTTTTTGAATGCACGAGCGAGTATGAAGGTCCCGTCAAGATTCTCGTCCAATATAAAGGGAATAATAAACATGGCGGAGAAAAAGTTCCAAAACCTGAAGTCTCACGACTGCCACGTGATTATGACGCAATTGCTTCCGATTGCTTTGAGGGGGCTCCTGCCGGAAAATGTTCGAGTAGCCATTGTGAAGCTATGTGCATTCCTCAATACAATCTCTCAGAAGGTAATCAATCCAGAAGTTCTACCACGGTTACAGAACGATGTGATCCAATGTCTTGTCAGTTTCGAGTTGGTGTTCCCGCTATCCTTCTTCAATATTATGACGCACCTCCTGGTTCACCTAGTCGATGAGATTTCCATTCTCGGTCTCGTATTTCTACACAATATGTTCCCCTTCGAGAGGTTCATGGGAATATTAAAGAAATATGTTCGTAACCGTGCTAGGCCAGAAGGAAGCATCGCCAAGGGCTATGGAAATGAGGAGGTAATTGAGTTTTGTGTTGACTTTGTTCTTGACCTTAAGCCGATTGGTCTTCCTCAATCGCGGCACGAGGGGAGACTAAGTGGAAAAGGCACGATCGGAAGGAAATCAACGATATGTATGGACGGCCATTCTCCGACCGAAGCACACCACACGGTTCGACCAATTCCGGCTTGGTGGCTCCGTACTTTGAGAAACACAAGAATATTTTACGCTCGGACAACCACGGGAAGCCCGAATCCTGGATTAGGAAGGCCCACATGGAGACTTTCGGCAGTTGGTTGAGAAAACATTTAATGAGTGACGATCATGTTGTAGATCAGCTCGTACATGTTGGCCAAGACACCATCTTCGACTATAACGACTTTCCAAGGGTACGAGATAAATGGGAATACATTTTACACGATCGCCCAAGATAAAAAGAGCACCAACCAAAACAGTGGTGTCCGCTTTGATGCAGCAACCGAGAATGGGCAAAAGGTCACATATTATGGTTACATAGAGGAGATATGGGAACTTGACTATGGACCCTCCTTTAGGGTCCCTTTGTTCCGGTGCAAATGGTTCAAGCTAACGAGGAGGTGGGGTAAAGGTGGACCAGCAATACGGAATGACAATGGTGGATTTCAACAATCTTGGTTACCTTGACGAACCATTCGTCCTAGCGAAAGATGTCGCTCAGGTTTTCTATGTGAAGGACATGAGTAGCAAACCGAGGAAACGGAAAGATAAGAAAACGATCGGTACATCATGCGATGATCCAAAGTGCCACATTGTTCTTTCGGGGAAAAGAAACATCGTGGGAGTGGAGGACAAGACAGACATGTCGAGAAGATTATAATATGTTTGCTGAAATTCCGCCCTTCAAAGTGAACACCGACCCAAGCATTAAGTTAAATGATGAGGATGCTCCATGGATACGGCACAATCGTAAGCAAGCGGGGACACAAGGGAAGAAATGATGTGTAATAATTTATTGTACCAAACTTTGTTGAATGAATCATGTGAATTATATTACCCGTGATGTGTTTGGTGTCCATTTTCGAATGATTCAATTGACTCGAGATAGCACTGATGATACATGAAATTTGGAGTGATTCGGTCATACTCCTGCATACAGGAAATTTGGAGTGACTAAGTCATACTCCTGCATACATGAAATTTGGAGTGACTAAGTCATACTCCCGCATACGAGAAATTTGGAGTGACTAAGTCATACTCCCGCATACATGAAATTTGGAGTGATTTAGTCATACTCCTGCCTAGGCGTATAATATGCATACTCGTAGTCTTCATAGCCGCCGCCGTTGTACTCGGTAGTCGTCGCCTTCTAAGTTGCCGGCGTCGTCGTCGCTGCTGTCGTCGCCGTCGTCGGGCGGCGCTCGTGGCTCGAAGCGAGGGTAGCGCGGGCGGGGGATATCGCCGGCCGTGATGTAGTCCATGACGCTCGCGCGAGTCCGGCCGTACCACCATAGCCGACGGCCGGCCTCGTGGAAGTTTCCGGGAGGCGGACCGTCCTCCTCATACTCGGCGAGCGCCCTCTCACGCCGATTGATGAAGAAGGCGTCCCAAGTATGCTTGGTTATCGGGATGCCGGCGGGGATTCATCCGCTGCTCCGGCGTGAGGTCGAGGTAGTAGTGGTTCGTGATGGCCGCCCGGCGCGCGGTACCCCGCGGGACGGGAGGGACCGGCACGCCGCCGGCGCTTAGGCTCCGGCCCGACGAGGGACGCGGTAGCCCGGTGGGCAAGGGTAGTTCGAGGCGCAAAGCTCCTCCACTCGCTTGGTAGGTTAGAGTGGGTGCGGTGGAAGCCATGAGAGAGTGATGAGAGATTGTAGAGATGTGATAATGCTGGCCAAGCCGGGCTACCTATATGTAGTGACAAATGGCGGGAAAAATGGGAGCGGGAAGAAGGGAGGCGGGAAGAAAGAGGCGGGAAGAAAGTGGCGGGAAGAAAGAGGCGGGAAGAAAGTGGCGGGAAGAAAGTGGCGGGAAGAAAGAATTTTTTCATATATTATTTTTCTGATTTTTTTGATATATTATTTGTATTTTTAAGAATTTGAATTGAATTAGTTTTATTTTTTTGATTTTTTTGATATATTATTTGTATTTTTAAGATTTTTAAATAAATTAGTTTTATTTTCCTGAATTTTTTCATATATTATTTGTATTTTTAACATTTAGAAATGAATTAGTTTTATTTTCCTGAATTTTTTCATATATTATTTGTATTTTTAACATTTAGAAATGAATTAGTTTTAATTTTCTGAATTTTTTGATATATTATATCTATTTTTCAGATTTTGAAATGAATTAGTTTTATTTTTCTGAATTTTTTGATATATTATTTGTATTTTTAAGATTTTGAAAATGAAAAGTATTTTGAAAATGACCTTTAGTCGCGGTTGGCCTGGCCAACCGCGACTAAAGGGTATTTTCCGCGGGAACGCGAATTCCGGCGAAAAATGACCTTTAGTCGCGGTTGGCCTGGCCAACCGCGACTAAAGGCCTGTCCTATATAAACAGATCGCGGCGGCCTGGCAGTTCACTCGCTCCTTCTTCCTCGAACCGTCAGGCTGCCGCTCTCTCGACGATCGACGACACCTCCGCTGCCGCCGACGCCCCGCTGCCGCGCGCCGTACGTCGCCGTCGTCCGCCGCCGCGCGCCTCTCCCCCCTCTTAAATCTCACTTCCGTGCGCCGCCACCGTACCACGTGCCGCCACCGTCGACGCGCGCGCTGTGTCGCCGCCGCGCGCGCCGCTCACCGGCCGGCCAGAGAGAGAGAGGACGAGAGAGAGGGGCCAGGGGCGCCTGGCCAGGGCCGCCGCGCCGCCGTACCGTCGCCCGCCGTCGCCGCCTACCGTCTCCGCCGCGCCGTTGCCCACAGAGAGAACGAGAGAGATGAAGAGAGAAAGGGGCGCCAGGGGCGCCTGGCCCATTTTTTTTTTTTGGTTTTTTGGTTTTTTTTTACTTTGTAACTATAAGTTTTTTAATTAAAAACTAGTAAAAATGCAACTACAACTACAACTTAAAAAATTTGACTTAATAAAAATGAACTAAAATTTTGACTTAATAAAAATTTACTTAATAAAAAATGAACTAAAATTTTGACTTAATAAAAAATGAACTAAAATTTTGACTTAATAAAAAATGAACTAAAATTTCACTTTGTTTTATATTTGAACGGCGATGCCGTCAACGCGCCAACGCCAACGCGCCGTCAACGCACCAACGCTACCTCTATTCATAAAAATGTAACGCCGTCAACACGCTACCTCTATTCAACGCGCCAACGCCAACGCCGTCAACGCGCCAACGCCAACGCGCTCGTCCTCGCCTCCCTCTTCCGCGACACCCTCTCCCACCCCTTCCTCGCCCCCTCCTTTTGCCACCGCTATTTCACCACCGCCACCGGTCTCTCGGTCACTTTTAAAATAACTTAACAAAAGTTTGTCACTTTTAAAATAACAAAAATAACTTAACCACCACGCGTATACGGAGGGGGCACCGCCACCGCCCTTTCGCCACCGCCACCGGTCTCTCGGTCACGCGGTCACTGCGTCCCCCCTCTCGCCTCCCGCTCGTCGCCCTCTCTGTTTATATGTAGAAGAGATGTGATAATGCATATACACAATTAATTTGTTTTGACTACATGTTTTCAGGATCGACATATGGCGGACGATAGAGCTGACCCGATTACGGACAACTATGATCCGGACCTTGAAGACCTTATGTTCGGCATCATAAAAGGCGATATTCTATATGTGCCGACCGGACAAGAAGAAGATGATATCTCTTCTTATCTGAACCTTGAGGGTGAAGATGAAGGGCGCCGTCAGCAAGATGATGCCGAAGAAACGTCGATAAACGACGATCTTCAATTGGAAGTAGCAACCACCTCCGGCACCGAGGTATATATATACATTGAGCCTCTGGTGATACAAACTAACTGATTTGAATAAATATGTGTGTACTAACGCGCGCGACTCCCTTTCTTATTTTAGCCCTCGGTCGGATCGTCGAAAAAATCGAGTACGTCGTCAAAGCGTGGCGCAACCAAGACGATGAAACCAGGAGAAACATGCACCATCGAGGTTGTCGAGGAAGCAACCGGCAGGCCGCCGGAGCCCAGCAAGAACGCCACCAAGTTTATCAGCCAATGCGGAGCCGTTGTTAGAGACAACGTCTCGATCACCGTCCAGGAGTGGAATGAGCCAAAGAAGGCACGTCTTGGTTTCACTTTTGTCGATAAGAGAACAAAAAAAGATTGCTTCAACAAGCTTATGGAACATTTCGTTCTACCTCCGGAATACCGCAAATACGATGAGAAGGGTAACAAGATTCAGGAAAACAAGGAGAGGTGCAAGCTAGTCAAACAGTTCGCTCTTTCTAAGATGTCCAACGCATTCCGGAAATACAAGCAAAATCTAGCACATGACTTTGTCAAGCAGGGCAAGACTCCGGATTTCAAAGGACAATATGAGAAACTGCAACATGATTGGCCAGAATTTGTGAAGCAAAAGAAATCGGAGCAGTTCCTTGAAATATCGAAAAAAATAAGGATATGCGGCCAAGAAGGAGTACAATCATATTATGGGGCCGAGGAGGGTATCGCTTTTGGCAGCCTAGGTGGGAGAAGATGGAGAACGAGGCCGAGGGCGCGAGGAATCCGTCCGGGTACGGAGGGATGGGACCCAAGGGCCAAAAGCCGGTGGTACGGGCATGGGGGATCGCTGAACCCGGAGACAGGGGAGTGTGTTTATCGGGGCAAAATAATTAAACCCACCCAAAAGCTTATTGAGGCAATGAGGGATGCTCAAGAGGGGAGGATCAAGTTCAACGGAGAGAACGACGCCACGACAAAAGCCCTCGGGAATCCCGAACACGGAGGACGTGTACGAGGCATGGGGCCCATTCCGTGGAAAGTAGGGTTCCCCAGAACGATGACCCGTACGGTTACGAAGCCGTAAGAGAAAGATGGATCGGGATGCAGATGTTGTGGCGCGGTTGGTATCGGAAATGGATGTGATGAAGAAAACGCGTGAGTGTACTAGTAGCCGAAAGAGATGCAGCTAGGGCGCAAGCAAGAAGATCATCCAATGGATCTCGGAAGCCGGCAGCGAGAGAAGAAGCAGCGTGGCTTCCACGGAGGCCTCACCGGCTGGTGCACCGACGATCGAAATTACTGCACCGGAGCCTGCGGTGGTCGAAATTACTGCACCGGAGCCTCCTCGCTACCCCGTGGACGATATAAAGGAGATGAAAGCATGTCATCTGTATTATCCTATCGGGAACATGTCCATGAAGGTAGCCATCGGCGGTGCTTTACCACCGGAGCACTCCACCACAACAACCCCATTCAAGATGGCTATGCTCGTGTCACGGTGGAGGAGATAGTCCAAGGGTTTGAGGACCCGGACATTGACATTGCTACACTGAAGGGGCGAAAAGACTTGGAGATGTCAAGCGCCAGTTCATTCTATGGCAGAAGAAGTTTATCAAGTTTCCAGGCGAGGCGCCAACAAGTCCACCCCCCTACGGTGGTGGTGGTGGCGGCGGTGGCGGTGGTGGTGGTGGTGCTTCACCTACACCTCCTTCACGTCAGCCGACGCCGCCCCCCAATTCACCTCCGGCGGGTAAGCAGCCGCCGCCCCTAGTCCGCCCCGGGCGGGTAGCGAACGCCGCCCCCCAATCCACCTCCGGCGAAGAAGCAGAAGCAGCAGTCCTGGATTATTAACCCGGACCCTTACGTACCTAAGAAAACAAAGGTACCGGAGCCATCACTGAAGCCTCTCCCCACGAGGCCTTGGGAACGTAGTGCCGAGGAAGTCGACGCACACGCGGCTGCTGATTTAGAGAAATGGAAGGCGGCCTGCAAGAAGAAAAGAGAGCCCGAGCCCAAGCCAGTATTTTCTGATGAGCAAAAGAAGTGGGCTAAGTCATTTTTGAACGCACCGTCCCAAGCCGCGAAGAATCTGCTTGACGACTATGCACGTGAACTAAAGAATCAGGCACGCATATTCAAGGAGAAGAATGAGGAGGCCGATAAAGCGGAATTACAAAGTGCACATAGCGGGAAACGAGTTGTTGCCCAGCTCGGGGAACAAAGTAAACAATCGATTGCCCCGCTTATAGTGACAGCCGCCGGTCCGGATGCCCCCGAAATCATAGAAGCTGCGGCAGCACAGGGATTGAGCGTAACGAGTGCCGGAGAACAAGCGGCCAACTTAGGTATTACTCTTCGTGAACTGTTAGGCCTTGATGAGGCGCCGGTGAAGGAGGTAGTACTTACATATGTGAAGAATGGGCCTCTCGTCGAGCACTGCGCGAGAAGAGGATCTACCTCCACAAATGAAAGGTCTCGCTGAACTGGTACAAGGGTTACATAAAACATAAAAACGCCAAAGATTATATTTATGCGGAAGTTGGATATGAGCATCACTTCAAACAATACTCGTGTACAAATTCATCGAGTGAATTGTTCCAGCTTTTCAATCTGCGCGAGCTCGACAAATCTATCATCGGTTGCTACGTTACGTAAGTGATTTATTTCTACCCCATCTCGTTCATATTGCCTGCACTATATATATATATATATATATATATATATATATATATATATATATATATGTCCTAACTATATTGTTGTGTCCGCTATTATACATGCAGATTGAAGATTAAGGAATGCAGAGTAAGGAGCATCCATGATGTTGGGTTCATTGACCCACACATCGTTAATGGATATACGTTAAAGCATCACCCCGCCGACGTGGAGAAAGACCTGTGGCGGTTTCTTGATAAGCAGGAACTCAAAAGTGATATTCTATTTCCTTACCATTTTGGGTGAGTGTTTATGTCTTGAGCACAACTCTTTTGTTTACTCCATGCATGGTATGTGGCCGGCTAATCGATGAGTTATGCATGACGTACTGTGCATGTATTGTGTCCGCAGGTTCCACTGGATTCTGCTAGTAATTAAAGTTGACAAATCAGAATGTCTCATCCATGACTCTCTGGATATGGATAAGGCGGAGTGGGCCGACATGAGACAAATGATTCAAAAGTAATTGTTTTCATTCATTTGCGCTCTATATCGATCGGCCTATTTCGTTCATTTCCTAATTAAGCTTCAAGTAATTAACTAATAACTCTCTTGTTCATTTAATTTTCTTTGCCTCGTAGGGTTTGGAGACGGTTCGCAGATACAAAGGTCGGTGAATTCAAGAAAGAGCTAAATTTTATGCGGTCAAAGGCTAAGAATGGTAGCGATATGCAGCCACCGGGAACCAATCTGTGTGGATACTATGTCTGTGAGATGATCCGGAGATACACCTCTGAGCGCGTTCCGAGTGATCTCAATGCTCAGAGGAATCACCTCCGGTCGATGCTTAGTCCAGAAGCTCGCTTCCGACCACTTCAAGAGGAACTAGCTGGATGGTTCAGGAGGGAAGTCCTCCATCCTAAAGGAGAACACCATTGCGACGACGTAGAACTATACATGCATTAAATTATGTATGGAAACTTGTTCAAACTTGTATATGGTCATCCGATGATATTGAATATATATTGTATATTCCTCTTGAATTCTTTTTGGTTCTAATTTCAAATTTGTTTGAAATTGTACATTCATATGCATGTATATATGTAGTACCGTAGAATATGTGAAACTCCTTCAAAATTACAATAAAGCACAAAAGAAATAAAACAATATACAAATTAAACAGAAAATATGTTTAGGGGGGGGGGCAGGTTTAGGGGGGGCCGAAAACCCTAAACCTGCGGCGGCCTTTAGTCGCGGTTGGCCAGAAGAACCGCGACTAAAGGTCCTCCGCCCGGACGGCCGCCTGGCGTCCACGTGGACGGGCCTTTAGTCGCGGTTCGTAAGGAACCGCGACTAAAGGGGGGCCTTTAGTCGCGCTACTTTGGTCGCGGTTGCGCAACCGCGACCAAAGGCCCTTTTTCCACCAGTGTATGCTGTTGTATTGTAACGTATATAACTTGTCATGATCTAGAAACATATTATGATAACTAATGCAATGCCTCCATTATTGTATGTCACAAGATTATTGTTGTAATGCCTTTTTTCTCATGTAACGTGGTGCTTAACATGGCTCTCTAAGTGATAAGACGGATGCAGGTTCTGCATGAAAATAAACCTATGGATTAGTTGTTGTACGTGTGTTTTTACATAAAGGTGTGCGATGTATGTAGTTGTGTGCGGTATTTGAGGGTGTAGCTGAAGGACAGAAAGGGTAGTGCTAAATTTCACATCCTTTGGTATATGTGCATCTAGAGACGGTGGAGAACATGTACTTGGAGCACATAAAATTTTGCAAACCTTTATCCTTCATCTTTGTCTCGGAGAGAAAAATGAAGGCAGGACGAAATGTCTTCATGGGGCGTGGCAAAGTGGTAAGGCAGCGGGTTTTGTTCCCGTTACTCGGAGGATCAAATCCTTCCGTCACATTGATTCTTATTGTACTAGGCAAAAGACAAAAGAAAAATAAAAAGATCGATAGATTCAAATAATTTGTTTGGTGCATTTTAAGAGATACTTTTGAATGGCATGCTATCCCTGGTTGTCTAGATAATTATTTAGTAGAGAATCTAGGGAGGTTAAATAAGAAATATAAAAATTCTAATAGAAACTTCAGAAACAACAATCGGCGGAGGAATTAGGGTTCCCCCTCAGTTGCCCCCCCCCCAGAGCGACGCTACACCAACAAAATGCCAAAGACATCGAGATGCACACGGCCAAAAAACAAAAGAAGAAAAATAAAAGGGCATGTCGCGGTGATTAATCACTCGCAACAATTGCACTCTAACCACGTCAATAAAATCAACATTAGAACTACAAAATAGGTTCTTCACAAGTGGCGCATATGAAAAAAGAACAATGCACAAGCGTTATTGTCGCTGGCGGCAGCGGGGCCTCCTTCCCCCACGCACGGAGACGACGGCGCGGGCCGTGGTGACCATGGTGGGCGGCTAGCTTGGCGAGGGGCGCGTCGGCACGGTCTTCGGCGGCATGGCGGCCTTGCACAGTGGTTCAAGCGTGCCGGGATGGTGGCTGTGTTTGTCCTCGCGGCAGTGTGGCGACTTCGGGAGGCGCGGCGGCCTCATCCTATGGTTCTGTGTCGGTAGGCATGGCAGCGGGCATGGAGCTAGTGAGGGGCGGCGCGGGGCTACATGTGGTTGGCGTCGACGACCATGGTGCTGCAGCGCGGCGGCGGGGAACTCGGGCCTGATCTGGGCCTAGATCTGGGCTAGCATGGGCTTGATCTGGGCATGATCTGGGCATGATGAGCCCTGCTTGCTGCATCCGTCATCCCCTCCGGTTGGCTGCTGTGCCGACCAACTCCGCCACGGGTTTGACGGCGAGGGCTTAGCGAGGCATACCACCTTCGTCGTCGTTGGGCGGAGGATGGCAGCGTGGGGGCCTGTTCAACCACGTCGAAGAATAAAGGTTCTAGGATTCTTCGCGGACCAAGTTTGAAGATCTGTAGGATGCATGTTCTACCAGTCTAGGTGAATTGTCGTGTTCCGGAAGACCCTGCCGGCGAAATTCATTGTGCGAATCATGCTTGAAGATTGCTAGATTGGATGGTTTTGGTCGTGCGCACCCATGTTTTTTATCTGGCCGTTGGTTTCAGCGGGGGCGCTTCGAAGCTCTGCTGGCTGTTAATATCTTGGAGCTCGTTTTCTTTCCATGGTGCTAGCGGTGAAGGTCATCAAGCCAAAATATGTGGCTATGATGGTCGGATCTTGGTGCTGAGGTGGAATTGGCTTGGCGATTCGTGACTTGTAACAGCGACTTGTATGTGGGGGCGACTGCACAACAGAAGTTCACAGTCTTATCTTTCAGGGTGAAAATCCAAGGTCTGGCCTTAATTGGTTGTGCCTAGCAATGTTCTTGCTGAAGGCATTTGGTACCACAACTTGCAGCTAAGTTGCGTTTTAGTCCCACTTCTTGCAAAGTGGACACTGGTGGTACCTAAACTTGCATAGGCTGGACAATTTGAGTCCAAACAATCCGATTGGTACACGTGGATGCCAACTAGATTTGTTTTTCTTGCAGTAAAGTCATGGAAACAAAACTGAATTAGCCCTCTGGTCCTTCCGTGCGATGGCATCAGCAAGTTTATGGAAATACTCCTGTGTTTGCTTTCTATTTCTCTTCTCTACCCCTCAGGCTCTCTCTGTCTCTTACCTTTTCGCATGAACTAAAATCACGCCAGTTACGCGAAGTGGCGGAGACGACGGATCCCGCCGGCGATGCACTACCGGGAGTACTTCGAAGATCCGCCGCACTACGGTACCGTTCACGCATTTATTTTTCTTCTCTCGAGCAATCATGTCTTTGTTCGTTGTGGTGCTCCTCGTGGAGGTGATGGTGGGCGCAGAATCAAGATGATTTTTGTAGGTTTTAGTGGTTGAAATCATGGGGAAATAGTGGAAGTAGCAAGCTCAGGTGGTTTGGTTTAGTTTTTGAAGTTGTTTATGGATGATTTGAACCACTAAATCATAGGAACTGTGTCTCCCGCGCATACGCATATAACCATGATTTGATTTCCTCGTATTTAGGGCTAATGTGTTACTTCTAGAGATTATTTGAGGTGGTGAAGGTGTACTATACCAATGATTCTTTGAATCTGTAAGAAAAGTCAGAAAATTGGATAAATTTCTAAATCTGTTGTCGTTCTTCAGTTTACTGAATTTTACTCCTACTAGAACATGAATCGGAGCATGTGAATTCTTATGCCACTAGTTACTGGCTCACGTGGTGGAAAGATGCTACAACAGAAGAACATGCATTCATTTTGTTTCTTATATGCATCACCTTACTTAATTTGTTTTTCTTTTGCAGTTTTGTTTCCGGAAGAAGAATGTGGTATGTTCACAGTAGAAGTACTGCATAATGGATTTTTCTATGGACTGAGACACAATTTGGAATATGTGTGTGCATCGACAGCCCATTTTGATAATTGTACTGTTGACACTTGGTCTATCTTTTGGGTTAATGAAATTCTGAGAAAACTTGGGTGTGAGAGAGATTGAAAAGTGCATGCATATTGGTTGCAGCCAGGCAAGGACATAAGAGAAGGATTAGTGCCAGTTGACAGTCAGTTAGTCATTAGACAAATGATAAATGCAAGTTGGACAGCGAAGACACTTCACATGTTTATTGATCACAATAACTTTTTGAACACATTGAGATCAGATGTGATTTTGAGGCCAACCGATGCTCATGCTCCAAATCCATATGGTACTGGTCATGCTCATGCTCCATCTGTCAATGCTCATGCTCCATCTGCTGCAGCTCATGCTACTGGTCATGCTCATGCTCATGCTCGAAACCCATCTGCTAATGCTGAAGCTTCAAGTTCCTCACATTCTCCTATGGTAGTTCCAGAGAATGATTTGTTTGTAAATGTGCAGTCGGGTGATGCTTCTAGTGATGACTATGAGGATAGTGATTTCTATGACAGTGATTTCAATGTTGAAGAAGGCGATGACGATCTATTTGCTGACAATATTGACAAATCAGTCAATGATCACAATGAGAAGGAAGTATGTGAAGAAACAGAAGATGATGGGGTCCTAGATGATGATGATATAAATATTGGAGAAGAACAAGAACATCACTTGAAAAAGGTGATTAAACCCTTTAATCCAGAGGTAGACATGGACAATCCCTCATTCAAAAATGGCATGAAGTTCAGTGGTGTTGAGGAGTTGAGGAAGGCACTGACAACTTACAGCATCAGAAATAGGAAACAAATAAAGAAAACAAAAAATGACAGAAGAAGGTTAGAAGTTGTGTGTACTCCTGGATGTAGTTGGTTGCTTAAATCTTTCAATGATCCAAACAGGACAGGTGGCTTTGTAATAACAGCCTACCAAGGAAACCACACATGTGAGGGAAGCTGGCCAGTGAAGGCAATAACTGCAAAAATCCTGACTGATAAATTCATACATGAGTTCAGAGACAACCAGAAGTTAACTTTGCAAGGTTTTGCGGCAAAGGTTATAAGGGAATTCAAAATGTGCCCACCAAGATGGAAACTTAGAAGAGCACGGACAAATGCATTGTCTGTTATACATGGAGATGAGGAAGGTCGGTTCAAGCAGCTGCTGGACTATGGGCAAGAGCTCCGAAGGACAAATCTTGGTTCTAAGTTTTTCGTTACAACAAATTCAGTGAATGATCTAGATAGTCGTGAACACAAGGAGCATCTTGCCACTGTATATTGGAGTTATGATGTTTGCAAAAGGGGTTTTCTTGCTGGTTGTAGGCCTTTCATATGCTTAGATGGGTGCCATATAAAGACACGGTACAAAGGAGTGCTTTTGACAGCAGTCGGAATAGACCCAAATGATTGCATATATCCAGTTGCTTTTGGCTTGTGTGAGGTTAAGTGCACTAGTTCATGGGAGTGGTTTCTCAAAAATCTTAAGGATGACCTCAACATTACAAACACAGCTCCATGGACGATTATGAGTGATAAATAGAAGGTATGGATCCTATAATTTCGTAGCTACTGTAATTAAATATAATTTAAGCATGTTTTAATGTAGCACTAACAAATCATTAATATAATTGCAGGGTCTCATAAATGCTGTTCATAAAGTGTTTCCAGATGCGGAACACAGGTTTTGTGTGAGGCATATGCTTCAAAAATTTCAAAGGGCAGGGCATCGAGGAGAGACACTTAAGAATGATGTTTGGGCTATAGCTAGATCAACCAATGTTCCAAAGTGGCAGAGAAACATGGACAAGCTAAAGATTGACAATGAGGCTGCTTTTACATGGATTGAAGAGCTAGTGCCCAACACATGGATCAAGGCATTCTTTAGTGAATTTCCAAAGTGTGACATGTTGTTGAATAATCATTCAGAGGTGTTCAACAGCTACATTCTAGAAGCGAGGGAAATGCCTTTCTTATCCATGCTGGAAACTATTTTCTACAAGATTCTCCAGAGGACAGAAACTAAACAAAGGGAAGCTCAGAAGATGCCAGGCAGAATTTGTCCAAAGATTAGGAAGAAGTTGGAGAAGTTCTTTGAATGGAGTAAGGAGTGTGGAGTCACACCTGCAGGAAACTATCTGTACTCTGTTAGTACACATGAAATGGAGAAATACTACAGTGTAGATTTCAAGACTAGAACTTGTGATTGCAGGAGGTGGCAACTAACTGGAATTCCTTGTCATCATGCCATAGCTTGCTGTCGAAAAGATCAGATAAATCCAGAAAACCTAGTTCATAGCTGCTACACGGTTGACACATTTAGAAAAGCGTATGCATTCAACTTGGCACCACTGAGAGGGAGAGCATTTTGGGAGAATATGAATGGAGTGAACATCCATCCACCTCTGTTCACCAAGGTCATGGGTAGGCCTAAGAAAAATAGGAAGAAGGCACCCGAGGAGAAAATAAAGAATGGTGTGAAGACATTTACAAAGGCAGGAGTGACGATTCACTGCTCAATATGTGGGAAACCTAACCACAACAAGAAAGGGCACCAAAAATATGTAGATAGCCTGGCAAAGCAAATTCAGAATAATATTATTGGCGAGGATGAAGAAATTGACATTCCAGAAATTCTTCAGGTATTATATTTGATTTTAGGATCAATCTTGTAATTTATTTGGCAATACTTCTTTCATGAGCATTTTCTGATAATATATGTGTGCAGCATGTCATCCCACATACACCAAACCCATTACTGGATCCTACACATCTAGAAGGTAGCATGATGTACCAAATGCAAGTAGAGGTTGGTTTGTTTACTGAATTCTGTGCTCAACTGAATTTACTGAATTCTGTGCTCAACTGAATGTACTGAATTTTATTGCAGGAGAAAGAATGTGTGCCAATCAACAGAGTGCTTGGGCCATTGCCAGACAATGCTTTTGTAGTAGCTGCTAGACATAGTATTCCTGCATCACGAGTGAGGGTTACTACTGCATCCACTAGAGGAAACTTGAGAGGTAGAGGAAGAGGAAGGAGCAGTGCACCTAGGCAAGTAGAGCAAGGCAACACCAGCTTAGGAAGAGGAAAAGGGAAGAAAAGACGTACAAATGTTGAAGCTACAGAAAGTGAAACTAGAGCAAGAGCACAAAGTGCTATACCTGATCTGAATGAACAAATCTCAGACCAGGACGCACAAGCTATTCCCCTCAGTCAGAATGCACCAGTGTTTGAAGACATATAGTAGCTCCGTGGATAATTTATTGCTTTTTCACTCTTCTTATTATTCATGGAACCTTGTTATTTCCAAAGTTGATATATTTAAATAGTCATGAGTCCTACAAAATTTCAGTTTATATATTTATGTATCCATGTGTCCCAGATTTAAATGTTAAAATGTGTCAATATCATGAACATGTCGAAATTGTTGCTTTTTTCCTCTTAGTCAAAATGCAGCAACAAAACACATGTAGTTGTTGCTCTTTTGACAATTTTGGGTGGAGGCTGGATGCTTCTAGTGATGTTGCTATTTACACCTCATAAGAAATTAATGGTCAATGTGAAGTTACAACATGGGAATTTCAGGTTTTGTTTGAGTAGCGAGTTCAATGTGATATTGCCATTACCTTGGCAGCAACAGTATACTGCCATTGCCTTGGTAGCAATACTGGACAATGTGCAATAGTAAACTACCAGTAGTGGACACCAATTTATTTGTTTCAATTCTTCTTCTTTTCTCTGTACTGGATGCACAATTTACTTCTTTTTTGTCCTGGATTTGAACCGTGCACATTATACTACCAATTAGGTTGGGCAATGTGCTTTAGGAACTGAAGAAGTGTGCCATAGTAAGAAAGGTGTACACAAGCAGATTGTGCAAGCAATCTTTCAGAACATTTCATATTCATCATATTGCATCAAATTTTACATAGATACATCGGTACATAAGCTGATACAACAATCCAGTAGCTAATTGTATCAGAGACACTACAAAAGCTGCTCCTACAAACACACATTATTTTGGATCTTCTTCCTCGCCTGAAATTTGTGAACATCATCTTCTTCAGTACCAAAATGCAGCTTCCATGGCATGCAGTCCACACGTCGGGATTCGGGCATCATGGTGCCGGTGCTGACGGCACCATCGGTAGCCTGGCATCGAGACGACCTGGAGATACGAAATTGAGTTTCCAAGCTCAGCTTTGGGAGCTTCGGTCTCCAGTGCATCCCGAAGCCTACAACAAGCCCCTCCGCGATCAGGTGCAGAAAGTCTCACCGCCCGACAAGACAGCGCCGCCTCCTTGCCTGCCCGACGCGACGGCGCCGCCTCCTTGTCCGCCCGACGCGACGGCGCCGCCTCCTTCCCCGCCCGACGCGATGGCGCCGCCTCCTCCGGCGCCCGACGCGACGACGTCGCCTCCACCGCAGCCATACGCCTTCCGCGAGTGATACGCGTAAAGCACACGTCCGTTGGGAACCCCAAGAGGAAGGTGTGATGCGTACAGTAGCAAGTTTTTCCTCAGTAAGAAACCAAGGTTATCGAACCAGTAGGAGTCAAGGAGCACGTGAAGGTTGTTGGTGACGGAGTGTAGTGCGGCGCAACACCAGGGATTCCGGCGCCAACGTGGAACCTGCACAACACAATCAAAGTACTTTGCCCCAACGTAACAGTGAGGTTGTCAATCTCACCGGCTTGCTGTAAACAAAGGATTAGATGTATAGTGTGGAAGATGATGTTTGTTTGCGAAGAACAGTAAAGAACAATGTTTGCAGTAGATTGTATTCGATGTAAAAGAATGGACCGGGGTCCACAGTTCACTAGTGGTGTCTGATGACCCACAAGTATAGGGGGTGTATCGTAGTATCTTCGATAAGTAAGAATGTCGATCCCAACGAGGAGCAGCAGGTGTTGACAAGCAGTTTCGATGAAGGATTCACTGTAAATGCTCACAGACAAGTATTTAGGGGGTTTCGATGTAACAGATGAATAAAGTACGAGTAAGTAAAGTGCGAGAGTAACAATTGCAGCGAGTAGCCCAATCCTTTTAGCACAAAGGACAAGCCGATTTGTTTACTTATAATGACCAAACGTTCTCGAGGACACACGGGATTTTAGTCTAGTGCTTTCGCTACATACGGCTAATTAATCTTCATTGTTTTGATAAGTGTTGTGTGGGTGAACCTATGCTAATGTACCGCCCTTCCTAGGACTAATACATCTTGTGATTATACCCCTTGCAAGCATCCACAACTACAAGAAAGTAATTAAGATAAATCTAACCACAGCCTTAAACTCTGAGATCCTGCTATCCCTCCTGCATCGATATACCAACGGGGGCTCAGGTTTCTGTCACTCCGGCAACCCCGCAATTGGCAAACGAGTACAAGATGCATTCCCCTAGGACCATAAAGGTGAAGTGTCGTGTAGTCGACGTTCACACGACACCACTAGAAGAATAACACCACAACTTAAATATCATAACATTGAATATTACTCAACCATACTTCACTACTAACATTTAGACTTCACACATGTCCTCAAGAACTAAACGAACTACTCACGAGACATCATATGGAACATGATCAGAGGTGATATGATGATGAATAACAATCTGAACATAAACCTTGGTTCAACGGTTTCACTCAATAGCATCAATAACAAGTAGAAATCAACACCAGGAGAGTTTCCCCTATCAAACAATCAAGATCAAACCCAAATTGCTACAGCGGTGACAATGTGCAGCGGTGGAGACGGCGGTGATGATGATGGAGATGATGATGATGGTGATGGAGATGATGTCCAACTCGATGGCGGTGACGATGGCGTCGATTTCCCCCTCCGAGAGGGAATTTCCCCGGCGGATCTCAGCCTGCCGGAGAGCTCTTTTCTCTCTGGTGTACTCCGCCGCGCAGAGGCGGATGTGACTCTTCGCGACTATTCCCCTGGGGCTTAGGTTTTCGGGACGAAGACGTTCGCGAAGAAAAGGAGGCGAGAGGGGGCTGTGGGCCCCCTCCTCACAGGGCGGCGCGGCCAGGCCTTGGGCCGCGCCGGCCTATGAGGTGGGCCCACCTCGGGTCCCCTCGGCTCCCCCTTCTGGCTCCCTTCGTCTTCTGGAAAAATAGGATTTTTCATATAATTTCCGTCAACTGTTGATCTTCCGAAATATTGCATTCTGACGGCGCTTTTTCTAGCAGAATCCTGACTCTAGTGCGCGATCCTCCAATAATCATGAATCATGCAAAATAGATGAAATAACATAAGTATCATCTCCAAATATGAAATATATCAATGAATAACAGCAAATTATGATATAAAATAGTGATGCAAATTGGACGTATCAACTCCCCCCAAGCTTAGACTTCGCTTGTTCCCAAGCGAAACTGAACTCGGTAAACAGGACCACATGTTTATGGAGTGAAGAGTCGATAAACAAAATACGGACAAGAAGCATCATAAACATTTACACAAGACATTCTAGTAGACAACTTCCTCATATAATTCAACTTGAAACAAGTATAAGGTAATCACAAATAAAGGTGCATAAGAAATCTTAGTTGGTGATGGCAAACTTCGTTCTTGGTCAAAGAACAGTCAACAGGTTATACTTATCTATCGAGCAGCGTTCTTATGTTAAAGTTTGTATGGCACAACTTGCATACTCAATCATAATAATCTCCTCATGATCATTGATAACTTTCAAAGCTATATTCATTCAGATAAAACTTGTACTAAACAAGGAAGAGTAAAAGACATGATGAGGTAAATCACAATATAGTAGTTTGATCACAACAACTCAAATGCTTGCTTAAGATGGAGGGAAATAGGTTTACTGACTCAACATAAAGTAAAAGACGGGCCCTTCGCAGAGGGAAGCAGGGATTAAATCATGTGCTAGAGCTTTTTCAGTTTTGAAATCATATAAAGAGAATGAAAATAACATTTTGAGAGGTGTTTGTTGTTGTCAACGACTGGTAGCGGGTACTCTAACTCCCCTGCCAGACAAACCTTCAAAGAGCGGCTCCCATTTTATTTTTATTTTTGTGTGGCACTCCTTCCAACCTTTCTTTCACAATCCATGGCTAACCGAATCCTCGGGTGCCTGCCAACAATCTCATACCATGAAGGAGTGCCTTTTTATTTTAGTTTTATTATGATGACACTCCCCCCAAACTTTGCTTACACAAGCCATGGCTAACCGAATCCTTCGGGTGCCGTCCATCAATCACATACCATGGAGGAGTGTCTATTTAGGTTAATTAATTTGGGACTCGGGAATCCCATTGCCAGCTCTTTTTGCAAAATTATTGGATAAGCGGATGAAGCCACTAGTCCATTGGTGAAAGTTTCCCAACAAGATTGAAAGATAAAACACCACATACTTCCTCATGAGCTATAAAACATTGACACAAATAAGAGATAATAAATTTTGAATTATTTAAAGGTAGCACACGAAGTATTTACTTGGAATGGCAGGAAATACCATGTAGTAGGTAGTTATGGTGGACACAAATGGCATAGGTTTGGGTTGAGGTTTGGATGCACGAGAAGTATTCCCTCTCAGTACAGGTCTTTGGCTAGCAAGGTTAATTAGCAAGCATAAGAGTCGAGGGAAACAAACAAATATACATGTGATAGAAACAATCATGCATCTTCCTCGTAAGCACAAACAGTTTTAACTTCAGAATAATAAGCTATGAGCTAACAAGAAAGAAAGTAAATGGAACAACTACATGTATTTCTCTTTTCTACTTAAACCTCAAAGTGTTGTTGCTATTGACCAATGCTAAGTTTGCCAAAACCAAATAGATTTATTCAATGCTCCCAAAGTGATACCAATACTAATAGCAAGATCAATCATATAATAAGGATTGCAAACTAAAATAAGATGTGCAATATGAAAATGATAAGACTTCTCATTAATATTCCATAACGATAACTCACACCAAGGGATACATAGACAACCAACTAAAGGAGAGATACTTCCACACTGCAACCTATCTTATATGATAACTTCCCTACTCATGATATGACACTACTTGACAGTAAAAAGTAAAAGATAATGATGATGTGATACCGCGGCACTCCCCCAAGCTTGGAACAAACCAAGGGGATGCCAATACCGATGATGAATTACTCCTTCGGTGATGGTGGTGATGAATTCTCGACAAGCTTATCAACAAGCTCCCGAAGCTCATCAATCTTGTACATGAGGTTGCGGATCATCTCCGAATTGTGCTCGACGCGATTAAGAAGTATGTCCGACGATGAGTCCCAATTCTTGGAGTTATTTCCCCACCCTTCAGCTTCAGGCTTCATCCTTCCTGTAGTGTTAGAATGATCTATATCCCAATTGCTAGGCAATGCTGCCTTGGGAGTCTTTTCAATTTGACTATTGTAAATTAGATTGCGGAAGGGGTGGTGAGTGCCTGAAGAAGATGTCTTTGGAGCTAGGTAATGACGTGGAACCCTTCCTCCGGTGCGAATTCTTGCGCTCTTGTTTGCACTAAAAGGGTTATCCACCACCTTGATGCTTGCGATGGTAGCACGCGGGTATGCACGCGAGTCTTCCTCCACTTCTTCTTCATCCTCTTCCTTGACGCTCTCGTCCATCTCTTTCCACTCGGGATCTTGAATATCTTCATCCGAAAGCCCCTTGCCCTTGTTCTTGGAGACCATGGTGCTTCCAGATTGAAAACAGATCCTGGCAGAAATAGCTCGAAACAAAACACGTCGAGAAAACGATATACGGACCTCCAGGGGTCCGGGGGATTATATAGCAGGAATTTGTATGTCATAAGGAAAGTACCAGGTCGAACCAGAGTCGGAGAGAGGCGACGAGGCGGCCAGCTCATAGGGCGGCGTGGCCAGGCTGGGGCCCGCGCTGGCCTATGGGGGCACGCCCTCGTGCGTCTCCTCCACTCCATTTCGATCTCGTAATTTTTCATATTTTCCAAAAATACCAAAAACATTGCTCGGAAAGTAAATTGCGAACTTTTTATTACCAGTACTGTTACCTATTCAAAGTCGAGCTCTGGCGGACTGTCAATTTGACCTTTGATGAAAGCCTCCGGTGTTTCCACTCGAATAACATCAACATCTACATTGTAAGAATCACCTGAGATATAATGCTTGAGTCTTTGTCCATTCACCACTTGTGTGGCATTGCCTTGGAGAGAGCTAATTTTAATTGCTCCCGAACGATACACCTCCTCAACAACATATGGTCCTTCCCATTTCGAGAGTAATTTCCCCGCAAAGAATCCGAGACGAGACCGATACAATAGGACTTTATCCCCAATATTAAATTCTCTTTTGATAATCCTTCTATCATGCCATTTTTTAACTTTCTCTTTAAAGAGTTTAGCATTTTCATAAGCTTCACTTCTCCATTCATCTAGAGAACTCAATTGTAGCAACCTCTTCTTACCGGCTAGTTTATGATCTTTATTTAGTTCTCTAACAGCCCAATAAGCTTTGTGCTCTAGTTCTAAAGGTAAATGACAAGCTTTTCCATAAACCATTTTATAAGGTGACATTCCCATGGGATTTTTATAAGCAGTTCTATAAGCCCATAGTGCTTCCTTCAATTTACTAGCCCAATTCTTTCTATTTGATAGTTCTACTTGCCCACTAGTTTGAGGATGATAAGCGGAAGCAATTCTATGATTAATACCATATTTAGCAAGAGTTTTTCTAAAACCACCATGAATAAAATGAGAACCTCCATCAGTCATAATATATCTAGGAACTCCAAATCTAGGAAAAATAATATCAAAAAGCATTTTTAAAGAGGTCTCACCATCAGCACTTTTTGTAGGTATGGCTTCCACCCATTTAGTAACATAATCTACAGCAACAAGTATATGAGTGTTACCTTCTGAAGAGGGAAAAGGTCCCATGAAGTCAAATCCCCAACAATCAAATGGTTCAATAACAAGAGTATAATTCATAGGCATTTCATTGCGTCTGGAGATATTACCAACCCTTTGGCATTCATCACAAGATAAGATAAACTTCCTTGCATCTTTGAAGAGAGTCGGCCAATAAAAACCTGATTGTAGAACCTTTTGCGCGGTTCTATCTCCGGCGTGATGTCCTCCATAAGCACTACCATGACATTTACTCAATATCTCTTGTTGTTCATATTCGGGAACACATCTTCGCAGAATACCATCCACTCCTTCTTTATATAAGTGTGGGTCATCCCGAAATAATGCCTCAAGTCATAAAAGAATTTCCTCCTTTGTCTGGGCTGAAAAGGTTGGAGGCAAGTACTTGGAAACAATAAAGTTAGCATAATCAAGCATACCAAGGACTGTCTCGCGAGCTCACCTTTATTACAGCCAATTGTTCATTTGGAAAACTATCATTAACGGGAACAGGATCATAAGCAATATTTTCCAATCTAGACAAATTATCAGCAACAGGATTATCAGCACCTTTCCTATCTACAATATGTAAATCAAATTCTTGCAACAGAAGTACCCATCTAATAAGCCTTGGCTTAGCATCCTTCTTTTGCACAAGGTATGTATCTGATTGCAGCATGATCAGTATGTATAGTAACTTTTGAATCAACAATATAGGATCTAAACTTATCACAAGCAAAGACTACAGCTAACAATTCTTTTTCAGTAGTAGCATAATTTCTTTGAGCAGCATCAAGGGTTTTACTAGCATAATGAATAACATTCAATTTTTTATTTACTCGCTGTCCAAGAATAGCACCTACAGCAAAATCACTAGCATCACACATAATTTCAAAAGGTAAGTTCCAATCAGGAGGTTCGACTATAGGAGCAGTTGTTAAGGCTTTCTTTAGAGTTTCAAAAGCTTCCTTACAATCATCATCAAAAACAAAAGGTACATCTTTTTGAAGAAGATTAGTAAGAGGCTTTGAAATCTTGGAGAAGTCTTTAATAAACCTCCTATAAAACCCAAGCATGACCAAGAACACTACGAATACCTTTAACATCCCTAGGATAGGGCATCTTCTCAATTGCTTCAACTTTAGCTCTATCAACTTCAATACCTCTCTCGGAAATTTTATGTCCCAATACAATTCCTTCATTAACCATAAAGTGGCATTTCTCCCAATTAAGAACAAGGTTAGTTTCTTCACATCTCTCGCAAAACTTTATCAAGGTTCCGCAAGCAATTATCAAAAGAATTCCCATAGACAAGAAAAATCATCCATGAATACCTCTACAATACTCTCGCAAAAGCCATGAAAAATAGCAGACATGCATCTTTGAAAAGTAGCAGGGGCATTACATAAACCAAAAGGCATACGTCTATAAGCATAAGTTCCATAGGGACAAGTGAAAGTGGTTTTCTCTTGATCCTTAGTTTTAACAACAATTTGTGAAAACCCACAATAACCATCAAGAAAGCAAAAGTGAGTATTCTTAGACAACCTTTCTAACATTTGATCAATAAAAGGTAAAGGGTAATGATCTTTCTTAGTAACTTTATTAACTTTTCGATAATCAATGCACATTCTATACCCTACAACTACTCTTTGGGGTATGAGCTCATCATTATCATTAGGCACAACAGTCATTCCTCCTTTCTTAGGAACACAATGCACAGGACTAACCCATCTACTATCAGCAATAGGGTATATAATACCAGCTTCAAGAAGTCTTAATACCTCATTTCTTACCACATCCTTCATCTTAGGAATTAGACGACGCTGAGGTTCAACAACAGGCTTCGCATCATCTTCCATATTAATGGCATGTTGGAAAATAGAGGGAGAAATCCCCTTCAAGTCATCAAGAGTGTAGCCAATAGCACCTCGGTGTTTCTTCAATATTTCCAATAACCTTTCTTCTTCAAACTTTGAAAGCTTAGAACTAATAATAACAGGATATATTTTCTTATCATCAATATGAGCATATTTAAGATTATCAGGCAATGGTTTTAAATCAAAGACAGGATCTTCCTTTGGTGGCGGTGTTGTACCCAGATCTTCTACCGGTAAATCATGCTTAAGAATAGGTTGACGAAGGAAAATTTCATCAAGCCCATCTCTTTATTCCCTAAAAACTTCACTCTCACTATTCTCCAAATGTTGCTGCAAAGGATTATTAGGAGCAAGAGCAATAGATGCACACTGTTCAACTCTAAAATCATTATTAGGCAAATCAGCTTTATAAGGAGTTTTGGTAAATTTAGAGAAGTTAAACTCATAAGATTCACCAAGCAAATTTAGTCAAAATTTTCTCTTTCTTGCAATCTATAATAGCTCCACAAGTATTTAGAAAAGGTCTACCAAAAATGATAGGACAATATTTACTAGCAACAGATAACCAAGTACCAAAAAGTCAGCAGGATATTTAATCTTACCACATAGAACTTCCACATCTCGAACAATACCAATTGGAGAGATAGTTTCTCTATTAGCCAGCCGAATAACCACATCAATATCTTCAAGTTCACAAGAGCCAATTTCGTGCATAATCTCCGTGTAAAGCTCATAAGGAATAGCACTAATACTTGCACCAATATCACATAAACCATAATAACAATGATCTCCAATTCTAACAGATAACATAGGAACACTAGCTTTCTTAGACTTATTAGGATGTGAAACAATATTAGAAGCATGTTCACGAGAAAATAATATGACCATCCTCCACATTTTCAGTCACAAGATCTTTAACTACTGCAACAGCAGGTTCAACTTTTATTTGTTCTTCAGGTTTTATAGGTTTCTTTTCACTTTTATGAACCGCACTATTTATAACAGAGTACTCCTTCATTTTAGCAGGGAAGGGAGTTTTTTCAATATAAGCTTCAGGAATAACATGATCAACAGTTTCAACTACAACACATTTATTAATAGATGAATCAATTTTATCTTTATACGGTTCATGATACTTATCAAAATTCTTCTTAGGCAATTCATAATGAGACGCAAAAGCTTTATAAAGATTTGCAGCAACTTGAGAATCAAGACCATAAGTAGCACTCATATTATGAAATTTATCAGTATCCATAAAAGCTTCAATGCATTTATAATCATAATTTATACCTGATTCTCTATCTTTGTCGCTCTCCCATCCTTCAGTATTTTCTTGGATCCGATTAAGAAGGTCCCTTTTAAACTCTTCTTTGTTGCGCGTAAATGATCCAGAACAAGAAGTATCCAGCAAGGTCTTGTCTTGAAAAGAAAGTCTTGCATAGAAATTATCAATAATAACATTACCAGGAAGCTCATGAATGGGGCATTTGAGCATTAAAGACTTCAATCTCCCCCACGCTTGGGCAATACTCTCTCCATCATGAGGCCAAAAATTATATATGCGGTTCCGATCCTTGTGAATTTCACTTGGAGGATAGAACTTAGAATAAAACCGGGGCACAATATCATTCCATTCAAGAGAATCCCCATTATCCAATAATTTATACCAATGCGCCGCTTTACCAGACAGCGATATAGAGAATAGTTTCTTCCTCACTTCATCCATAGCAATACCTGCACACTTGAATAAACCGCATAATTCATGTAAGAACAGTAAATGATCTCCAGGGTGGACAGTTCCATCCCCTGTATAACGGTTATCCACTACACGTTCAATAATTTTCATAGGTATTTTGTATGGTATCTCTTCCTCACCTGGCGCCTCATCCACTACCTTTGCAGTAGTAGTAGTAGATTTTCCAAATAAAAACTCAAGAGAAGATCTCTCCATAATGAATTATGGCAGCAGACAGAAATAAAATCAGCACAAACAGTAAAAGTCTCCCTTACCAATTCCACTTACCAATAGCGCTTCACTCCCCGGCAACGGCGCCAGAAAATAGTCTTGATGACCCACAAGTATAGGGGGTGTATCGTAGTATCTTCGATAAGTAAGAATGTCGATCCCAGCGAGGAGCAGAAGGTGTTGACAAGCAGTTTCGATGAAGGATTCACTGTAAATGCTCACAGACAAGTATTCAGGGGGTTTCGATGTAACAGATGAATAAAGTACGAGTAAGTAAAGTGCGAGAGTAACAATTGCAGCGAGTGGCCCAATCCTTTTAGCACAAAGGACAAGCCGGTTTGTTTACTTATAATGACCAAACGTTCTCGAGGACACACGGGATTTTAGTCTAGTGCTTTCGCTACATACGGCTAATTAATCTTCATTGTTTTGATAAGTGTTGTGTGGGTGAACCTATGCTAATGTACCGCCCTTCCTTGGACTAATACATACTTGTGATTATACCCCTTGCAAGCATCCGCAACTACAAGAAAATAATTAAGATAAATCTAACCACAGACCTTAAACTCGAGATCCCGCTATCCCTCCCTGCATCGATATACAAACGGGGGCTCGAGGTTTCGTCACTCCGGCAACCCCGCAATTGGCAAACGAGTACAAGATGCATTCCCCTAGGCCCATAAAGGTGAAGTGTCGTGTAGTCGACGTTCACACGACACCACTAGAAGAATAACACCACAACTTAAATATCATAACATTGAATATTACTCAACCATACTTCACTACTAACATTTAGACTTCACCCATGTCCTCAAGAACTAAACGAACTACTCACGAGACATCATATGGAACATGATCAGAGGTGATATGATGATGAATAACAATCTGAACATAAACCTTGGTTCAACGGTTTCACTCAATAGCATCAATAACAAGTAGAAATCAACACCGGGAGAGTTTCCCCTATCAAACAATCAAGATCAAACCCAAATTGCTACAGTGGTGACGATGTGCAGCGGTGGAGACGGCGGTGATGATGATGAAGATGATGATGATGGTGATGGAGATGATGTCCAACTCGATGGCGGTGACGATGGCGTCGATTTCCCCCTCCGGGAGGGAATTTCCCCGGCGGATCTCAGCCTGCCGGAGAGCTCTTTTCTCTCTGGTGTTCTCCGCCCCGCAGAGGCGGCTGTGACTCTTCGCGACTATTTCCCTGGGGCTTAGGTTTTCGGGACGAAGACGTTCGCGAAGAAAAGGAGGCGAGAGGGGGGTGTGGGCCCCCTCCTCACAGGGCGGCGCGGCCAGGCCTTGGGCCACGCCAGCCTATGAGGTGGGCCCACCTCGGGTCCCCTCGGCTCCCCCTTCTGGTTCCCTTCGTCTTCTGGAAAAATAGGATTTTTCATATAATTTCCGTCAACTGTTGATCTTCCGAAATATTGCATTCTGACGGCGCTTTTTCCAGCAGAATCCTGACTCCGGTGCGCGATCCTCCAATAATCATGAATCATGCAAAATAGATGAAATAACATAAGTGTCATCTCCAAATATGAAATATATCAATGAATAACAGCAAATTATGATATAAAATAGTGATGCAAATTGGACGTATCAGTGTCTCTCCAATAAGATATAGCATGTTGGGTGAACAAATTAGAGTTGGGTAATTGACAAATAAAGAGGGCATAACAATGCACATACATCTCATGATGAGTAGTGTGAAATTCAATTGGGCATTACGACAAAGTACATAGACCGCTATCCAGCATGCATCTATGCCTAAAAAGTCCACCTTCGGGTTAGCATCCGCACCCCTTCCGACATTAAGTTGCAAACAACGGACAATTGCATTAAGTATGGTGCGTAATGTAATCAACACAAATATCCTTAGACAAAGCATCGATGTTTTATCCCTAGTGGCAACAGCACATCCACAACCTAAGAACTTTATGGACCCATAGTCCAGGGGTGAACTACTCACACATCAATCCGGAGGCGATCATGGTGATGAAGAGTCCTCCGGGAGATGATTCCCCTCTTCGGCAGGGTGCCGGAGGCGATCTTCTGAATCCCCCGAGATGGGATTGGCGGCGGCGGCGTCTCTGGAAGGTTTTCCGTATCGTGGCTCTCGGTACTGGGGTTTTCGCGACGAAGGCATTAAGTAGGCGGAAGGGCAGAGTCGGAGGACTGACGAGGGGCCTACACGCTAGGGCGGCGCGGGCCCCCCTTAGGCCGCGCGGCCCTAGTGTGGCTGTTGGGGGGATGACCCCCGGTATGCCAAAGGCATGCCAAACCGGATGGTTTGAGTCATCAAGATACCGGTTTAATATTCTTACCGGAACACAAAGACGAGAATTTGGCTAAGTGAAGCTAAGCCGGTATCCCCAAGAGGGGTATACCGGAACCGGATAAAAGAAGATACCGGAAAGAAGGGCCTGTCGGCAGGACTGGTCAAAGATTCTCTTCAGAGCTAGAAGACAAGGATGAGCTAAGCAAAGAGGCTTTAATCAGAGCCCTGGCGCCAAAGAGAGAGGTGACGCTGAAAGAAGCCGGAGGACGTCAGCGTCCCTGATTAAAGAAGACCCCGGCATCATCCATGATTAAAGTAGCTTTGTAAAGTAGTTTGTCCAGTCAAAGATGCCATTAGGGTTTCTTGCTCTGTAAGCCACCCTCTCCCCTATATAAGGAGAGGGGGCACTGCCTCATACGGGCGCGTGTTGACAGAAGAGATTAGACGATAGACCTTGTATCCAAGACCCTGTAACCATGTTGAGATCAATGAAGCTAGCGATCTAGTAAAGAGTTCTTCCTCTTGCCTCTCTTCTTGCATACCGGCCTTTGGCTGAGTTCTTGAGGAAAGCATCCGGTAGTTCATCCCATCTAGTCGCAAACCCTCCCCCGAATCCTCTAGCGCCCATTCGGCCCCAACTTAAGCCATCCCATGGCATCTGCTCGTTCGCCACGACGACAGTTGGCGCCCACCGTGGGGCATGAAGTGGCGCTTGCTGGAGTTCATATTCGGACGGGCATCCTTGACGTCGCCGGCCAGCGTACGGTCTCCGCGTTGGTGCAACGCATCTACGCCATGGACTTCATCAACGACAACGCGGGCTGCTTCGCCAACGGCGGCATCTTCCCCAAGAACGGCCGCATCATCGAGTTCGGCAGCCACCGCATCTACTTCGGCACCGTTCCTGTGCGCCAGTGCCTCTCGCCGGTACTGGTGGCGCCGGATCCGCCAAGATGGCTACATGCTGGCCGCGCTCCAGGCAGCGTGGAGGTGATGATGGCAGGCGCGGTCGACGCCGGCAAAGAAGCTGCGGAAGAAGGCGATGGGCGTGCGGTTTCGACCCGTGCGGCCAAGCCACCGCTGGAACGAGGCGCAGGCGCAGCGGGAGCATCATCCGCGCCACCGGAAACACCGCTCCAAGCGGCGATGAACGTCCTCGCCACCCCCATCGCGCAGAACATTGACCCGGCAGCGGCTCAGGCGGAGCTGGAGGCGCAGCGCCAGAAGATGCTCGAGAGCGGCAAGGACATCGCCAGGGCGCAGCGCGAGCTGAACCTAACCCTACGTGAGTACAACGCTGCCCATGGCTTTGCTTCTGTTAGCGCTCATGCTGCTAGGATACCGGAAAACCGGCTTAAGGCTCGCAATCTAGATCAGGATCTGCGCAAAGAAATTGCTGCCGGCAAAAGCACGTCTGCATCTGTGAGCATTGTAGAGAAACCTAAGTACAGTAGCCCGGATAAAACAATAAAAGCTGCTAAAGCTGCCGTAGCGCTATGTGACTCGCTTTCCGGGGACGCTCTGGCAAAACAACAAGAGCGTGTTCGGGAACTTCTTGAAACTATCGAGCAGCAAAATGATGAACAGCTTGATAGGCTAAACAAGGCTGTGGCTTCAAAATCCGCGCGTTCGACAAGGAATGCCGGTAGCAAGTCCCATGGGCAGGCTTCATCCCCCCATCCGGACATAAGAAGAGAAAAAGAAATGAATGCGCAACAGATGACTGTGTATGATCCGGTCCTTGCCGGAAAACAACAAGCCGGGCAATATGATGCCGGCAGAAAAGGCCAAGGGGCAAACAGAGGCTACGCCAAAGAGGGCTATGCCGGAAACAATCATGCCGGTAGACAAGAAACCGGGCAAAATTATCAAGCTGCAAGGGCGGCGTATGATGAAGAGGAAATAGATCCCCCAAGGTACCGGCAGGCAAGGGCCGCGGTACCGAAATGTTATGATGAGGCTGATTCCGCAAGACCGGCAGCATACCGGAACCCATTAGGAGAACGCTTGGGAGAAAGATACTTACCGGAACGGGATGCGAGGCACCGTCTGGATAGAGTATACTTGTCAGAAATGATCGAGGAAGAAGGTCCCCCGGGCCCAAAGTGTTTTGGTCCAAGGATCATGAAAGAAAAGCCACCAGTTCGCAACTTTATGTTGCCTCGTGACACAAAAACATACGATGGCACTACGAAGCCGGAAGACTGGCTCGCGGACTATGTAACCGCGGTATACGTCGCAGGCGGCGGAGGGACCGTAGCTGGAGGAGGAAACCGGCGATGGGCTGTGAGAATCATACCGTCGTTCTTGGTTGGACCGGCAAGAATCTGGTTAAACAACTTGCTCGCAGGAAGCATAAATGGCTGGCTGGATTTTGAGGAAGCTTTCGTGAGCAATTTCAGCAGCACCTATCAGAGGCCAAACAGGCCGCAGCAGCTCGCTCTGTGCATACAGCGCCAGAACGAAACAGACCGGGATTATCTGGCCCGATGGAACACTACAAGGAACTCCTGTGAAGGGGTAATCGAGGCACAAGCTATTGCTTGGTTTAGCAGTGGGTGCAGAAGAGGTTCACCGTTGTGGCAAAAGCTGCAGCGGAACATGCCGACAACATTGGCAGAGATGATACGTGTGGCGGATAGCTATGCGTTGGGAGACCCAACGCAGCCGGCAAGTGCAACCCGAGCCGGAACAGCGAGCGCCAAGAGCAACACCGGGATAACCGGAACAACAAAAGAAGGGAAGATTTTCCGGATCGAAGGTACGGTCCGCGAGCAAGTTGCTGCGGTGCAAGAAAACTCTGAGGCCAGCGGCAGTCAGAGGCAGAGAACCGGATCGCAGCCATGGGCGGGTCCTAAAAAGCAGTGGGTAGAAAAGAAGCCTTGGGTTCAGAAAAAGAACTGGCAAGAGCCCGCGAAGTACACCATGGAAGCTGCCATGGACCAACCTTGCCGGTGGCACACACCGAATCCGGCACACCCGTCAAACCATCTGACGAAGGATTGTACCTGGACGAAGTACCTGATGCAAAAGGGAACGGTAAAAGATGCACAACCACCACAAGACATGCCGCGGCAACAACAGCTACCGCCACCACCGCCGCTTACCGGGGCAAACGCCTTACCGGTGCAGCCAAACCGGCAGCAGTACCAGCAAGTTAACCAGTTGATGGAAGGCAATGACCAACCACCTCCGCCGGCACCTTTGGGCCGGAACGTTTACAAAGATCCAGATATGTGTTGCGTTGTGTTCGTAACTGAGCCAACCGACAGACAGAGCCTATATCGCCGTTCTATGGAGGTGAACGCGGTGATGCCGGCAGTACCAAAGTACATGCTGTGGTCTGATCAAGAGATCTCATGGTCATTGAAGGATCACCCTAAGATCATGCCTAACCCGGGTGGATATGCGCTTGTCTTGGACCCAATCATGCAAGGGCCAAATGCTCGAGTCAAATTCAGCAAGGTGCTGATAGACAATAGGAGCAGCATAAACATCATGTACCGGCACACCATGAACATGCTGGGCATAACAGAAAACATGCTTCAGCCAACGCGCACAACGTTCCATGGGATCGTTCCGGGACTGTCCTGCGCACCGGTTGGGAAAGTCCGGGTGGATGTGTCGTTTGGAGGACATGACAATTGCCGGGTTGAAAACCTTGAGTTTGAGGTGGTGGACTTAGATAGTCCTTACCATGCTTTGCTGGGGAGACCAGCGTTGGCTGCTTTCATGGCCTCAACTCACACGGCGTATCTCAAGATGAAGATGCCGGCACCTCGTGGACCCTTGACTGTGGTCGGAAACTACAAGGTCTCACTGGAAACAGCTTCCGCCGGATCGAATCTAGCAGAATCACTGGTGATTGCTGAAGAAAAGAGGAGGATGCAAACTGCGGTTGCGCTGGCTCAGTCCTCACAGCTGAGCTTAGCGGCAATGAGTGCAAACCTGGGCACACCGGCGTTCAAGCCAACGAAAGAGACAAAGGACATTGTACTGGATCCGGCTTACCCTGAGCGCACCGTTCGTATCGGTGCCGGTATGAATGAGGCATAGGAAAGCGCGCTCGTCACCTTCCTCCGTGAGAATCGGAATATCTTTGCCTGGTCTACTGATGACTTGGTAGGTGTTCCGAGGGAGCTGGCTGAGCACTCATTAAATGTCCGGAAAGATGCAAAGCCGGTAAGGCAGCCGCTGCGCCGATTTGCTGAAGATAGGAGAAAGATCATTGGAGAAGAGGTGACAAAGTTGCTGGTTGCTGGTTTCATTGTGGAAGTACTGCACACTGAGTGGCTAGCCAATCCGGTGCTGGTCGAGAAGAAGAAGGAAGAGAACATGGAAGCAAAAGCTCCAAAGGTATGGCGCATGTGCATCGACTACACCAACTTGAACAAAGCTTGCCCAAAAGACCCTTTCCCCTTACCCAGGATCGATCAAGTGATTGATTCCACTGCAGGGTGTGAGCTGTTGTCTTTCTTGGATGCTTATTCCGGTTTCCACCAAATCCCCTTGAAAAAGGAAGATCAAATAAAAACTGCGTTCATTACCCCGCACGGGGCTTATTGCTATGTCACTATGCCTTTCGGTTTGCGCAACGCTGGTGCAACGTACCAGCGCTGTATGCAAAAATGCTTGTTTGATCAGACTGGAAAAAATGTGCAAGTCTACGTGGATGATGTCGTGGTGAAAACTAAGGTAAAAGAAACCTTAATCGATGACCTCCGGCAAACATTTGATAACTTGAGAAGATTCCGGATGAAACTCAATCCGGCGAAATGTACCTTTGGTGTCCCTGCCGGCAAGTTGCTTGGCTTTCTCGTATCAAGCCGAGGCATTGAAGTTAATCCGGTAAAAATCCGGGCAATTGAAAGAATGACTATACCGCGCGATCTAAAAGACGTGCAAAAGTTTACCGGAAGCTTGGCATCGCTAAGCCGGTTCATAAGCAGGTTGGGAGAAAAAGCTCTGCCGCTCTATGCTCTCATGAAAAAATCTGACACGTTCGTCTGGACCCCTCAGGCAGACGCAGCGTTTAAAGAGCTGAAAACTATGTTGGCCACAGCGCCTATACTGGCTTCACCTCTAGAAAGGGAGCCTATGATATTGTATATAGCAGCAACAAACCGGGTTGTGAGCGTAGTGGTTGTGGTTGAAAGAGAAGAGGAAGGAAAAACCGTCCAGAGGCCGGTATACTACCTGAGCGAGGTGCTCTCCCTCTCAAAACAAAACTACCCTCATTTCCAAAAGATGACTTATGGCGTGTACATGGCCGCCACAAAGCTCAAGCACTACTTTGAAGAACATCCCATGAAAGTGGTGAGTGAAGCACCAATTTCCGATATCATGTGTAACAAGGACGCTAGCGGAAGGATTGCAAAATGGGCAATCCAGATATCGCCATATGTGCCTGTGTATGAAAGGAGAGATGCCATAAAGTCACAAGCTTTGGCTGATTTCCTCGTTGATTGGGCGGAAATGCAATACAAACCGCCAGATCAGAGAATAGAGTACTGGAAAATGCACTTCGACGGATCCAAATTGAAAGAGGGTCTAGGTGCTGGTGTGGTGCTTACCTCGCCCAAGGGAGATCATCTCCGGTATGTTTTGCAAGTGCATTTCAGGGCATCGAATAATGTCGCTGAGTATGAGGCTCTGATCCATGGGCTCAAGGTAGCAAAAGAAATCGGTGTGCACCGGATCATTTGCTATGGAGATTCAGATCTTGTGGTGCAGCAATGTTCCGGAGATTGGGACGCAAAAGATGCTAACATGGCTTTGTACCGGTTTCACGTGCAAAAGATTGCCGGCTTCTTTGAAGGCTGTGAGTTTCACCATGTAGCGCGAGCGGAAAACGAAGCCGCGGATGCTTTGTCCAAACTGGGCTCATCTAGGCAGGAAATTCCTCTCGGAACAGCCTTGGAACACTTAAGAGTACCATCAATCAAACCAAGCCCGGAATCGGAATCAATTTTCGTACCGGAATCACACATAGTACCCATGGACATTGATGAAGGGAACCCGGGGACTGCTCCGGTAAACTCGGGAACTGCTCCGGCAAGCTCGGGAACTGTTGCAGCCGCACCGGAAGAAACAATGCTGGTGGATAGCATGGAGATAGATGCACCAGTATTCCTGGTTCGAGAGACACCGTCATGGGTCAAACCTATTAAGGAATTCCTGATCAACGGCACCTTGCCGGATGACGAAAATGAATCAAGAAGAATCCAAAGAAGGTCCAAGGCATACACATTCATCAATGGTGAGGTGTACAAGAGAAGCGTTACCGGTGTCCTTCAAAGATGTGTGGAACCGGAAGAAGGAAAAGAAATGCTTGAGGAGATTCACCAAGGAGAATATGGGCATCATGCTTCATCAAGGGCGCTGGTAGCAAAAGTGTTCCGGCACGGGTTCTATTGGCCCACTGCTTTGGAAAACGCTGAGGATTTGGTAAGAAAATGCAACGGGTGCCAGAGGTACGCCAAGCAAAATCATACCCCAGCATTCGGTTTAAAAACCATACCGTTAACATGGTCATTCGCTGTTTGGTGCCTTGATATGGTTGGCCCATTCAAAACTGCAAGGAGCAGCATGACTCACATCTTGGTTATGGTGGATAAATTCACCAAGTGGCTAGAAGTGAAACCCATCGCAAAGTGTGATGGACACACAGCCGTGAAGTTCTTAGAGGATGTCATTTTGCGGTATGGATACCCGCATAGCATCATCACTGAATGGAACCAACTTTGCTCAAGGTGAGTTCAAAAGGTTTTGTGAGGACAACAACATCCGGTTGGATTTGTGCTCAGTGGCACACCCACAAGGCAATGGCCAAGTGGAAAGAATGAATGCTTTGGTACTTTCCGGTATCAAACCAAGGCTCATTGAATCGGTAGAAAAGTCACCGGGGTGTTGGCTTGATGAGCTACCATCAGTATTATGGAGCATAAGAACAACTCCAAACCGGTCCACCGGATACACTCCATTCTTCATGGTATATGGAGCAGAAGCGGTCATACCAACCGACATCATTCATGATTCACCAAGGGTACAGCTCTATACTGAGCAATAGGTCAAAGAGGCCAGAGAAAATGATGTGGACTTGCTAGAAGAAGCAAGAGAGTTGGCTTTGGCAAGAACAGCCATTTACCAGCAAAACCTCAGACGCTATCATAGCCGGAAGGTTAACCCGAGAGTTTTCCGGGAAGGAGATCTGGTGCTACGCCTAGTGCAGCGCACTGAAGGCCGGCATAAGCTCTCACCACCATGGGAAGGTCCCTTCATTGTGAGCAAAGCTCTTCACAATGACTCCTATTACTTGATCGATGCACAGGAATGGAAAAAAGGAAAGGTGGACAAATCCGGAGAGGAGAGCAAGCGTCCATGGAACGTAGCTCTGTTGCGTCCTTTCTACTCTTGAAGTTGTGGAGTAAGAAGTTCCTTTTTTGTACCTTATATGCTATGAATAAAAGATGTCGGAATCTCGATTGAATCTCGGGGACTACCCCAACCTAAGTTGCATGCAACATGTTTATTTTTTCAGTTCACCGGTTGCTTGGTGAACATTTTTTCTTTCCGGTTTAGTAGCGTGCTAAACCTACTGGAGTCTTCGACTCGCTCGTTGTCCGCAAACCGGCTTCATGGCAAGCAAGATAAACCGGTAGCAACTAAGCACGCGAACTGCGAAAAGAGAGAGTGGGAAAAAACAATCCGGAAAATTTAGCTAACCCCAGTCAAACAGGTTTTTTGCAAAATTTCGAAGTTATTTCTAAGTTCAAGAAAATGCTTGTTTGGTGAAAGAACCTTGTGCTCATACGCCAAAGAACACCCAGAGAAGGCAGGCAGAGCCAAGGCAAAAGAACCAAGTGTGCATCGAATTGGATGCGGAAACAATTTGGAAATCTTTGCAGTGCAGGATAAAATCAAAACCATGAGCAAATATGCTAAGGCAAACTTAAGATAATTAACTACCGGTATAACTTACCGGCATAAACTGTTGTGCAGCAACCAAAAGCAAACTTAGAGTTTTACATCATAAACCCCGGCATACCGGGGTAGAATTTAACGAGGCATTGTTTTGAGTTAAACAGGACAACCAGATATTTCACAGGCAAACATTGAACAGTAGGGGAGCAGGCAGCGGGGGCTTCTGGAGGAGCATCGCCAGCACCAGCATCGCCCAGAGGCTCCTCCTCGGCTTCATCCTCCTCCTCGTCGAGATAGTCTTGGACGTCAGGAGGGGGAGGGATGAAGGTGCGCATATCGGCGTACTCCGCGATGTGGTACGCGCGATCCTGCCACTTAGCGGTAAGGATCGGGTCCAAATCGGTTTCCGCGCCTTCGCGCACTCCGGTGAGGGCGTCCAAGTTCAGCTCTGGATACCACGAACATGCGACGCGGAGTGCAGAGTCTGCTCCAGCGCGGGCAGCGGAGCACTGCCACTCACGGATCCTCCTGCCGGCACCCTTGAGGCGGTCGCTGATCAGCGAGAAGGTATCCAGCACCACCTCGCCAGGCCATAGAGTCCTGAAGAGCTGGGTAGCTACATCAGGAATGTCAGAGAGGTTACGATCAATGGCACGCATGTGAGACACCCGCGCGTTCAGCGCAACCAGATGGTCATAGGGGGTCCACGGCACGCCAAGATTCTCCTGGGCCTGGCCAACGCGATGCTCCTCAACCCTCTTGATGGCAAACCTCTGAGAGTCTGGGAAGAGGCCTGCGCAAAGAAAGAAAGAGGCTAAGAAAAGGCTTCCGGAAGAAAATGTAACCGGAAGGAAAGATAACGGGAAGAAAATGCAATCGGAAGAAAAAAGCTTATAAGCAGAAATCGGAAAAGAGAAAAGGAAGAAGCTTACGGTAGGCATGTGCATCAGTTTGCACGACCAGCCGGTCGTACTCCTTCTGCTCCGCCTCGAGCCGCGCGGCCTTCTCCTCGGCAGCTTTCCGCACCTTAGCCAGCTCCTTCCAGCTTCAGCCCGCAACACCATGTTGGAGTTGCCGGCATCCTCAAGAGCCTCATGCATCTTGGCCGCCGCATCGGCTTCGGCAGCCTTTCGCAGCCTTAGCATGGTCAAGGCCCACACTGGATGAACTGGGACTTGAGCTCCTGGTAGCTGGTCTTTTGGGCGCTCAGCTCCTCCTGATGCTGCCGGATGAGCTGGTCCTTCTCCCCTGAAACCCGGAAAAGAAGGTGTTAACAAAGTTGTACTATTAAGATGAAAAGAAAAGCAAGCCAACAGGAAAGAGGGAAAGTTGTACGTTGGGCGGCGGCGAGCTGCTCCTTGAGAGCCTCAATGGAAGCTTCCGGGATCACTGTTAAACAAAAATCATGAGTGTTAGGAGGAAGAAAGGTTTCCGGTAAAAAGATGCCGGTGGTACAAAAACTTACCTTGGCACTTGTCATGTGCCTCAGCGAGGTCCCGATGCTCCCATAGAAGCTCCTCAAAGAGGACCTTCCGAGCGTCAGCCGTGAGCTGTTCAAGAAAAAGAGATTAGTTAAAGTTTTGCGCTAAGAACAAGGTTCTTAACCCGAAACTCGGGGATTGGCAGTGCTAGTTTCGCGCGTTTCTAGCCAAGTTTTGCACTAAGAACAAGGTTCTCAACCCCAAACTCGGGGACTGGCAGTGCCGGTTTCGCGCTAAGTTTTTAAGTTAAGTTTTGTGCTAAGAGCTGCGCTCTCACCACAAAACTCGGGGACTGGGAAGATAGACAAGAGAGAAACCGGCATGAATCTGAAGAAAAGATAGAAAAAATCCGGAAGTAAGGAAACCGGCAAAAGTTGAAAAGAGTTGCTGGAAACTTACCCTCAGATTGTTCGTGGAGTCATACCACGCATTGTCGAGCTCCTTCACGGCTCGGCGGAGCCGCATGAAATGCTCCTCGGAAGATCGGTCCCCAGCGGGATCTGGCGCCGGCTGCCTGTCCTTGCCCACGCCGCGGGTCGCCGGGGTCACATCCGCGGCGTTCCACTTCTGGGCATAGGGCAGCAGATGCCCCAGCTCCCGGCCCCCGCGCCGGAACTCAGTAATGCGGCCGAGCAAGCCGGTGGCCTTCTCGCTGGCAGCGCTAGCAGCCTTGGAGACGTGCAGCACCAGAGACTGCTGACCGTCAGAGAGGGCCTTGGAGGCCGTCGCCTTCCCCTTGATAAGCTTGGAGAGCTTGGGCGGCGGCGCAGTGGGAGCAGCCCCGGCGGGCTTGGTGCGAGGCGCATCCTGCGGTGGCGTTGGAGCGGTTCTTGGAGAAGGGGGTGCGCTAGGAGCACCACCCAAGTTGGAACTTTCCGGCACGGAAGTTTCCGGCGCGGAAGTTGTCTTCTTTTCAAGGATGGGAGGAACCAAAGGTTCCGCCCGCCCAGCAGCTTCTTCCTCGGCGCCGATGTTGCTGGCGCCGGTATCCCGGTTCTCTGGAGGGAAGAAAGAATCCTCCTCCGTGCGGTGTTCTGGCGGTGTAGGGGCCGCACGCCCCGAACTTGTTGTGCCCCCCAGAGGGGAGGCAGAGGTGTTGCCGGCACCAGATGGTGCCGGGCTTGAGCGAGGAGGAGGGGTTGAGGTCCTTGCGGAACCTTCAGAGCCCGCTGGCCGTGAGCCAAGCTTGAGCGCAGGGCTGAGAAAAAGAAAGAAAAACAGTTGGAAAAAAGAAACCGGAAAAAGAACTTGGCAAGAAGAGGCAAGCAAGAAAACAAGAAACTTACCCGGAGGCGGTCGGCATCTGCTTGCGCCCATAGCGCCGCATGCCCACTTCCTTCTCCCCCAAGGGCTCCGTCCGGAAGCGCTTGGAGGGAGGAGCCTGGCTGGAACCGGCATCAGATGCCGGCGCCTTGTTCTTCTGGCCCTGGGCCATGAGCTTGTCCACAAACTCATGACCGGCCTCGGCCCGCAGGGGCGGCGCGTGCTCGTGGATCTACGAGTTCAAGACAGTTAAGAAAAGATCCGCAAAAGAATAATAATGAGAGAAGCAGAAGAAACCGGAAAAGAAAGGTACCTCCAGCAAGGTCAGGTCATCGGAGGACCCGGTTGGCTTCGGCGGAGATCTGCCAAGGCGCGAAGCTGGGGTCTTGCTGACATAGGCATCCCAAATGGGCCTGCTGAATATAGTACCCGGGGTTTACTGAAGGCCCATTACCCGAAGAATAAGAAGATTCGGAAGCCCAAGATATTATTAAGGAAAGCTAGAGTTGTAATAGAAAGTCTTATTTGTAATCTTACGGGATGAGTTAGAAACCTTCCCAGACTTTGTAATTTGTACAAAGACGTAATCCCTCGGCTCCGCCTCCTATATAAGGGGGAGTCGAGGGACGCAGAGATCATCGAATCATTGTTTACAAACCCTAGTTTTCATAATCGTCGAGTACTTTTCGACTGAAACCTTCGAGATCTACTTGCCCTCTACTTCCAACTAAACCCTAGCCTACAATCCATAGGCATTGACAAGTTGATACCTTGTCAATTGGCGCCGTCTGTGGGAACTAGAGGCGTAAGGATCTGATCTCGATGGCACGTTCAAGATCTTCGACATCATCAACCGCAAGCAACGCAATGGATCGAGGTAAACAGTATCGCCGCCGGTTCTGTCGATTTTGTTCCTCACCCACCCTCCCGTTTGGATGCATATGCGTATCTGGCGGAGCCTATGGAGATGACGTTCGGAAGGTTTCACTTTCGCGTCGAGAAAGAAGGATCGTATCGTATCGAAATTCCGATTTCGTCGGGATCATCGGCGGTCGATTCCGATTTTTCAAGCTATACATCGCCAACCGAATCAGGAGAAGAAGAAACTTCGTCGTCACGCTACATCAGCATCAGGGCAAGAGAGAAACTCGCCAAGATCTTCAGCGACATGTCGTTTGAGTCATCTGCGGACTCATATATAAGCGATGGCTCAAGCAGTGTCGACAGTTACGACTTCATCGACAAATCTACTATAGTGGGCAAGGTCTTCACCAATCTCAACGATGGTGTCACCAAACCCAACATAGATCTGAATACAAAATATCATCAGATTTATGTCATTGGAGAGTCAAGCAATGACCAAGAGGAAACATCCGAGGCTTTCGACGATCTGGAAAATCCATACGTCGATCCCTCCGATCTGCGACGAGGTTTGGGCAATAAATACGTCGGGCAACAGCCGCGACACAGAGTTCGACTCCCGCAAGCAGCATGGGATAGAGCCGCGAGAGCTATGGACGGCTCAGAACCAATGGCCACCACAGCCACGCCAGAGGAATTACAAGCATATCAATATAGGCTCGCACGAGCTGCAAGAGAATTGGAAAAACAGGCAGCTGAGTTAAATAGAAGAAAGGAGGCAGCTTCTGCATCCAGCAGGAGAAGGGCAGAGTTGAGTCGACAATCTAGAACTTCGGGTGATAGCCACAGGGAAGCTCGGAACAGAGCAAGATCAAGGTTACAACACATACCCGAAGCAGAAAGAGAGCACCTGGTCCAAAACCTCGACATGTCCTTTATGTCGATAGATACAAGAGGAAACATCATCCCTAAGACACCAGAGGCTGGGTATATGGCGACACATGCTTTTATCCTCGCATCTAAACCACCTCCAGGGGATCCAAGGGAAACACTTTACAACATGGCGATAGCAGGAGTTGGTGCCATGGGGACGGCGTTTGTATCAACACCTCCCGAAGGAACAACAAGGCAAAATAGTCCACGACCTGCGGCAGCAGCAGCAGCCTCCTGAAGGACCAAGTGGAGCAAGAGATACGGCAGCACAAGCAAGGGTCGACAGAGCGTGACAAAGCAGAAGAGAACATCGACAGTCCCCAGAGTTAAACGACGAGGATATGTGCGGTTTACCGTGCTTCACGAGGAGAGTGCGAAAAACTCGAGTACCTTCGGGATTCAAGTTACCTGATAATTTCAAAAAATTCGATGGCCTTCAAGATCCAGAAGATTGGCTAGTTGATTATCTCGAGACGGTGAAACTCACAGGATGAACCAGAGCAACAACTATGCAAAGCATCCAGGTGCATTTAAGTGGAGCCGCACGGTCTTGGATAAAGAAACTCCCTCTAGGATCTATCGACAGTTGGGAAAGCTTCGAGGACGTGTTCGTCAAGAACTTCAGGTCCACGTGCAAAAACCCGTGTCGTTAGAGGAGTTGAGAGCATGTCGACAAAAGCCGTACGAGCCAATGAGAAAATATATCCAAAGGTAGAACATCATCAAAAACTCGGCAGAAAATATATCTGACGAAAGAGCGATAGATGCGTTTGTCGCAGGAATCAGGCGTGGAGATTTTGTCGAGGACTTAGGAAGGACCAACCCAAAGACAGTATCTGCGTTAATGGAAATAGCAAACAAATGGGCAGATGGAGAAGATGCTTGACAAGGTATCAACTTGTCAATGCCTATGGATTGTAGGCTAGGGTTTAGTTGGAAGTAGAGGGCAAGTAGATCTCGAAGGTTTCAGCCGAAAAGAACTCGACGATTATGAAAACTAGGGTTTGTAAACAATGATTCGATGATCTCTTCGTCGCTCGACTCCCCCTTTATATGGGAGGCGGAGCCGAGGGTTTCGTTTTGTACAAGTTACAGAGTCCGGGACGGTTTCTAACTCATCTCGCCAGATTACAAATAACACTTTCTATTACAACTCTAACTTTCCTTAATATATCTTGGGCTCCCGAATCTTCTTATTCTTCGGATAATGGGCCTTCAGTAAACCCCGGGTACTATCTCTCGCAAGCAACGCAATGGATCGAGGTAAACAGATCGCTGCTGGTCCTGTCGATTTTGTTCCTCACCCACCCTCCCGTTTGGATGCATATGCGTACCTGGCGGAGCCTATGGAGATGACGTTCGGAAGGATTCGCTTTCGCGTCGAGAAGGAAGGATCGTATCGTGTCGAAATTCCGATTTCGTCGGGATCGTCGGCGGTCGATTCCGATTTTTCAAGCTATACATCGTCAAACAAATCAGGAGAAGAAGAAACTTCGTCGACACGCTACGTCGCACACCGCAGCAAGAGAGAAACTCGCCAAGATCTTCAACGACATGTCGTTTGAGTCATCTCGCGGACTTATATATAAGCGATGGCTCAAGCGATGTCGACGAGCTACGACTTCATCGACAAATCTATCACATGGGCAAGGTCTTCATCAATCTCAACGATGATGTCACCAAACCCAACATAGATCCGAGTACAAAGTATCATCAGATTTATGCCATTGAAGATCAAGAGGAAACATCTGAGGCTTTCGACGATCTGGGAAATCCATACGTCGATCCCTCCAATCTGCGACAAGGCCTGGGCAATAAATACGTTGGGCCACAGCCGCGAGACAGAGTTCAACTTTCGCAAGCAGCATGGGATAGAGCCGCGAGAGCTATGAACGGTTCAGAACCAATGGCCACCACAGCCACACCAGAGGAGTTGCAAGCATATCAATATAGGCTCGCACGAGCTGCAAGAGAATTGGAAAAACAGACAGCTGAGTTAAACAGAAGAAAGGAGGCAGCTTCTGCATCTAGCAGGAGAAGGGCAGATCTAAGTCGACAATCTAGAACTTCGGGTGATAGCCACAGGGAGGCGCGGAACACAGCAAGATCAAGGTTGCAACATATACCCGAAGCAGAAAGAGAGCACTTGGTCCAAAACCTCGACATGTCCTTCATGTCGATAGATACAAGAGGAAACATCATCCCTAAGACACCAGAGGCTGGGTATATGGCGACACATGCTTTTATCCTTGCATCTAAACCACCTCCAGGTGATCCAAGGGAAACACTGTACAATATGGCGGTAGCAGGAGTTGGAGCTATGGGGACAGCGTTTGTATCAACGCCTCCCGAAGGAGCAGCAAGGCAAAATAGTCCACGACCTGCAGCAGCAACAGCGGCAGCACCTGAAGGACCAAGTGGAGCAAGAGACATGGCAGCACAGGCAAGGGTCGACAGAGCGTGGCAAAGCAGAAGGGAACAGCGGCAATCCCCAGAGCTTAACGACGAAGATATGTGTGGCTTGCCGTGTTTCACGAGGAGAGTCCGAAAAACTCGAGTCCCTTCAGGATTCAAGTTACCCGACAACTTCAAGAAGTTCGACGGCCTTCAAGATCCAGAGGATTGGCTAGTTGATTATCTCGAGACAGGTGAAGCTCACGAGAGGAACCAGGGCAACAGCTATGCAAAGCATCCAGGTGCATTTGAGTGGAGCCGCACGATCTTGGATAAAGAAACTTACTCCAGGATCTATCGACAGCTGGGAAAGCTTCGAGGACGTGTTCGTCAAGAACTTCGCATCCACGTGCAAAAAACCTGCGTCGTTAGAGGAGTTGAGAGCATGTCGACAAAAGCCAGATGAGCCAATGAGAAAATATATCCAAAGGTGGAACATCATCAAAAACTCGGCAGAAAATATATCTGACGAGAGAGCAATAGATGCGTTTGTCGCAGGAATCAGGCGTGGAGATTTTGTCGAGGACTTGGGAAGGACCAATCCAAAGACAGTATCCGCGTTAATGGAAATAGCAAACAGATGGGCAGATGGAGAAGATGCTGTCCACAACAAACGACACAGGTCGCCAGAGGAGGACCGTGGTCGAAATTATCAACCGAGGCGATGATTTCCTCGGCAGTACCCGAACTATGACGCTCCAGGGCAAATTTCGGCAGGTTTTCGGGCAAACACAGGAGGAAAAATAGAGATGATTATCAGAGAAGCAGTGAACAGCGAGGTGATAACAGGATGATTCTCGCAACAACAGGCAAAATAGCGGGGCTAGGTTCCCAAGGCCTTTCGTGTCCCCTGAAGAGATGATGAATGGGCCGTGTCAGATGCACTTTTTCCTCGACAGCAACGGTAAAAGACAGTCAGGGCACCTGCAGAAAGACTGTCGAAATTTTCAGGCAATGCTAAGGTATGCAGAGCACGCTAACGCGCGGGCAACACAGAGAAATCCTCGAGAACCCAGGAGCGAGATTCACTTGCCGCCTCCTCCCGCGATTACAGACGACAATCGGCATCAGCTCAGAATAGCGGCAGCACCTCCACCACCACCTTATGTTGATCCTAACTCCAACGGAGCGGTGTCGATGATTCGAAGGGAAGGCCATCCAATAGAGCTCAGAAAGTAATCTCACGACAGGTGTTTATGGCAGAAAAAATGCCTCCACCAACAGTCGAGTATCTTAATTGGTCAGGGCAAGATATTGGCTTCACCATAGCAGATCATCCGCAGCAAGTTCCTCGACCAGGGCAATCAGCACTTATTTTACCAGCAGTAATTGCGGGATTTGATGTTTCTCGAGTGTTCATAGATGGCGGCAGCAGCTTAAACCTTATGTATGCAGATACATTAAGGAAGATGAACATATCCCTAGCAAACTTGAAGCCCACAGACACAAGGTTCCATGGTATCACACCGGAGAAACCAAGTTATCCATTGGGAAAGATCAATCTTGATGTTCAGTTTGGAACCCGAGAGAATTATAGAATCGAGAGGCTGGAATTTGAAGTCGTGGATTTTCCGTCGCAATACCACGCTCTGTTGGGACGACCAGCATATGCTAGATTTATGGCAGTGCCACATTATACATACCTGTTGTGGAGATTGCCTGGACCAAAGGGACCAATAACAGTCAAAGGAAGCTTCGCCTTAGCCGATAAATGCGACAAGGATTTCCATCGGCTATCAGAAACTTTCGGGATGCAAGCTGAGTATTTGGCGTCAAAAAGCATGACTGACTACGACGTGCTGCCAGACGTTGGAAGGCCAAACAAGGAATCAACTTTCAATATAGAGAAAAATTCTAAGGAGGTGCAGATTCACCCGACAGACCCGAAAAAGACGACATCCATCGCAAATGACATGGACCTCGCATAGGAAAGCGCGCTCGTCGAGTTCCTCCGTGAGAACTGGAAAATCTTCGCATGGTGTCCAGCTGACATGCTAGGAGTACGCAGGGAACTTGCCGAGCACCACCTAAACTTGGATCCATTAGCGAGACCAATCAAACAACCCTTGCGGCGTTTTTCGGAACCAAACCGCAAGGCCATGCTATCAGAAATCAATCGACTACGAGAAGCTGGATTTATCAAAGAAATATTTACAGAAGCCACATGGGTAGCAAATCCTGTGTTGGTGCCGAAGAAAAACACTAAGGTCCTTCGCATGTGCGTCGACTTTACGTGTCTCAATAAACATTGTCCAAAGGATCACTTTCCCCTCCCGAGGATCGACCAAATTATCGACTCCACGGCTGGATGTGAACGTCTTTCCTTCCTGGACGCATATTCTGGTTATAACCAGATCAGGTTGAAAGAAGGAGATGAAGTAAAGACAGCGTTTATTACACCTTACGGCGTGTTTTGCTACAGAACAATGCCCTTTGGTCTAAAAAATGCGGGAGCAACATATCAGAGGATGATGCAGAAGTGTTTGGCGACACAGATTGGGAAAAACGTGCAAGTATACATCGACGATGTCGTCATAACGTCAAAAAAGGGGACAACACTGATCGAGGATCTCAAGGAAAATTTGACAACCTTGACAAATTCTGCCTGAAGTTGAACCCGACGAAGTGTTCTTTTGGCGTCCCAGCAGGAGAACTTCTGGGGTTTCTAGTCTCAGCAAGAGGGATTGAAGCAAATCCCGATAAAATACAAGCTATCGTAACAATGAGAAAGCCAACAAAGTTGAAAGAAATACAACAGCTAACTGGGCGAGTCGCAGCTTTGAGCAGATTCGTCGCCAGGCTGGGAGAAAAAGCGTTACCATTTTACACCCTCATAAAGCAAGGAGATAAATTCCAGTGGAACGAAGAAGGCATGCGAGCTTTTGAGGACCTCAAACGCAAAATCTCGACACCCCCCATCTTGGTGGCGCCAAAAGAGAAGGAGCCTTTGTTACCGTATATTGCGGCCACACCCCGGTAGTAAGCACAGATCCTTGTCGTTGAAAGGGAGGAAGAAGGAAAACTCCACGGAGTGCGAGAGGCCGCATACTTCGTCGCCGAGTTTTATCGCCCTCAAAACAAAGGTACCCTCGGCACCAAAAGCTAGCATATCGAGTGTTCACAACAACGACGAAACCGCGCCACTATTTTTCGGACACCCGATCATAGTGGTCAATGAAGCTCCCTTGTCAAATATACTAAACAATCCAGAAGTTACTGGGTCGTGTCTCCCTTTGGGGAATAGAACTTTCCCCTCGGGACATCACGTATGAAAAAAGAAAAGCAATCAAGTCGCAAGTTCTGCCAGACTTCATCGCAGAGTGGATGGAGCTGCAAAACACAGGACCCCCAGACTTGTCGAGAACCTGGACCATGAATTTCGACGGGTCCAAGAGAGTAGAAGGAGCTGGCGCAGGAGTAATACTTATATCACCTGAAGGCGACAAGTTGAAGTACATCCTTCGGATGACGTTCCCTAACGCATCTAACAATGAAGCAGAATATGAAGCCCTCATACATGGGATGAAGATGGCGAAAGCTTGCGGTGCAACTCGACTAAAAATCTTTGGCGACTCACAATTGGTGGCTCAGCAAGTTATGAACCAATGTGACGCAGTCAATGATAGCATGGTAGCATACAAGGAGGTGTATAATGAACTCGAGAAGTTATTTGATGGATGCGAGGTAAATCACATCGTAGATTGAGCAACGATGAAGCCGACGTCCTCGCAAATATCGGGTCGCAAGTGCCTCCCAATCCCGCCAGGAGTATTTTGGGAAGAAATAGCGGAGAGATCCACGAAGCCAAAAAAGGTGCGATAAAAAGCAAAAGAAGAGAAAACTTCGACACCCCTCACGTAAACCACGGAGGATGAAGAGGACCAAGAGCTTGTAATGATGGTACAAGTTCCTTGGATGCAAGCATATATATCATACATCCTCAGGAAAGAAATACCCGATGATCCAGTTGAGGCAAGGCGAGTAATTCGACGCTCTAAAGCTTTCACGGTGATCAAAGGAGAATTATACAAGCGAAGTATTTCAGGCGTCTTGCAAAGGTGTGTTACACCCGAAGAAGGAAGAATAATTCTGAAGGATGTACACGGAGGAATATGTGGCCACCACGCGAGTAGTCGAGCTATTGCAGCCAAGGTTTTTCGGGCAGGATTCTATTGGTTGACAGCAATCGAGGACGCCAAGGAAATAGTAAGAACTTGCGACGCGTGTCAAAGGTTTGCCGCGAAACCTCATTCTCCAGCAGCAGAACTAACACCAATACCATTGTCGTGGCCCTTTGCCCAATGGGGACTTGATATGGTGGGCAAGTTACACAAATCCTGGCCAGGAGGAAAGGAGTACATGCTAGTAGCTATCGACAAATTTACAAAGTGGATAGAAGCGAAGCCGATAAACTCACTGCGACGGAGCATCCGCAGTAAAATTCATAAAAGGCCTCGTCTTCGGATTTGGAGTGCCCCATAGCATCGTCACGTACAATGGCAGCAACTTCACATCCCACGAATTCAAAGATTATTGCAAAGAAGTGGGTATCAAGCTACACTTTGCGTCGCTTGCGCACCCGCAGACCAACGGCCAAGTCGAGAAAGCTAATGGAATCATCTCGCAACGGCATTAAGAAACGCTTATTAGCGCCACCGGAGAAAGCTCGACACACCTGGCCGGAGGAGCTGCCCAAAGTGTATTATGGAGCATACGAACAACACCAAACACAAGCAACACAAGAAACTCCGTTCTTCTTGGTTCATGGAGCGAAGCGTATTACCAATCGAGATAGAGCATGACTCTCCACGAGTCGTAGAATATGATGAAGAGGTGTCGAGAAAAGCGCTAGAAGATGACGTCGATGCACTTGATGAAGCTAGAGATGAAGTACTCGTCTCGGGTAACCAAATACCAACAGACTTGAAGAATTACCACGATCGACGTTTGCGGCCAAGATCTTTTCAGGTGGGAGACCTAGTTCTTCGGCTCACGCAAAAAAGTCATGAAAAACTCGAGTCACCATGGCTTGGCCCTTACATTGTCACGGAGGTAATCGGAGGAGGAGCATACAGGATAAAGGACAAGAAGACAGGGGTGGAGGAGCAAAACCCCTGGAACGTGGCGCAACTCAGGCGGTTCTACGCCTAGAGCTAAAATATAGTCCTTGTAAAACTTCAATGTAATGAAACGCCCGCGAGTTTTCAGACGCACTCTTTTCCTTTTTCGGGGCACCGAGTGGGGCCGGAAAAGGTTTTTAATGAGGCGTGGCTCGCGGTGCTGCAATATAATAAAGATAGTGTCAATATAACTTTTCTTCATCGACACACTCAAAGTCTCCGACCCGACGAATTTTAATATAATTCCTCGAAAAAAGAAAAGCCTCGCCTTGGTATTCAAATACCTCGTGAGTCAATAAAAATACAAAATAGTACTCAACAAAGAAGCTCGGGGGCTAATATTCGCCAAAACTACATATTGAATAAATGCCTTGGTTTTTTTTTTTTTGACACGCAAGACTGTGAGGCAAAAAGCCCCACAGCAATTCTCCTTTTTATTTAAAACTCAAAAAAGTTCAAAGATATGTACAAAAAAAGAAACTGTACAAAACCTACAAGAAAAAGGCTCTAAGGCAGAGACCTAATCCAAGAAAGAAATCTATCCTTATGCTTCAGCTTAATCCTATATTGCAGCAAAGATATGTCATGTATGAACTTTGTCTTCCACTTAATGAAAGAACTCCTCTCAGCACTGAATATTTTCCCATTTCTGATCAGCCATATGTTCCAACAAGCCAGAATCATGACTTCCATAAAGAAAGGTTGAGCAAAACTTCTTCTGGCATTATTCAGCACTACTTGCATATCATCATGAGCATCCCGGTAATCCGTAGATAATTCCATATTCTGGAACTAAAATTGCATTCAAAAAACAAATGTATCCGATCCTCATACTTTCTTCCTGGACACAACACACAATGCTCATCCTCAGTCACTCTCCAATGCCTCCTCTTTAACAAATCCCTTGTATTCAATCTGTCTGACAGAAGCAACCAAGCAAATACCTTGTGTTTCATCACACAACTAGATTTCCAAATCCATTTATACACATTAGGTACCTGAAGGTGGCTATGAATGTGTCTGTAAAAACTAGCAGAGGAATATTTGTCTCCCCAACAATAAGCCCACTGATCATTTCCTTGTGTCAAAGGATTATCCTGCATTAATTGCTGAAGTTGAACTAACTCCTGGTAAGCCTGAGCAGACAAAGGCAAATAAAACAGAGAAGAAATGTCCTCCTCCTGATATACTTGGGCTACTGAATTGTTGGGAGATAAAACATAAGAAAATAATCTTGGAAATCTCTGTCCCATAGGCACAGATGACCCATTCACCTTCCAATTATCAGACCAGAATAGTACAGTATCACCTTTACCATGAGTGATAGCAGCCACCCCTCTATAATTATCAACATGCTTCATAACATCTCTCCACCAAAAAGATCCACATAGTTTCTCTTCATGAGGTATTTTCCCTTCATAATGTGCAAACCAGATTAGATTCACCCATGGCAACTCCTTTTTATTATAGAACTTATCCAGAAATTTCAGCAACAAAGCAGCATTTTGTTTTTGGAAATTAACTATCCCTAAGCCTCCCTTGAGCTTTGGCTTACAAATCATATCCAATGCTGCCAGGGATTGCTTAGGCATACCATCTTTATCTCTCCACAGACACTGCCTCAAGATTCGATCCAACTGATTGGTCAGCCCCACTGGTAATTGCAATGAGCACAAAAAATGTAAAGGCATAGAAGCCAAGGCAGAGTTGATTAATTGCAAACGAGCTCCTTGAGATAAAAAACTTGAACTAGAGGTTAACTTCCTCTCCAACCGACATACTAGAGGTGAAAGTTCAGTAATGGTTGGTTTGGTAGTGCCCACAGGTAAACCAAGGTAAGTAAAAGGCATCCTACCAATTTGACAATCAAATACAGCAGCTAACTCCTGCATCAAATCATCTGGCACATTGATGGGAAGCATCTGAGATTTATCATAATTGATCTTTAAACCAGTGGACATAGAGAACTTCCTTAACACCTCCTTAACCAGAATTAATTGATCCTTATCAGCAGGGAGGATCAATAAAGTATCATCAGCATACTGCACAATAGGAAAGTCTGGATCATTGGTGGTAATTGGTAAAGATAATAATCCTTGCATCACCAAATCATTTAAAACAGACTGTAAAAGATCAGAGCCAAACAGGTAAAACAAAGGAGAAATTGGGTCACCCTGCCTGACACCCCTTTTGCACTCAAATTGCTTTCCAGGTATTCCATTCAACAGAATAGATGATGTCCCAGTAGATAAAATAATTCTGGCCCAATTAATCCACTTGGCATTAAACCCCTTATACTGCATTACTTGCAAAATTGCCTCATGCTCAATGGTGTCAAAGGCCTTAGCAAAATCCAACTTGAGTAGGATAATTGGTTTCTTAGATGCATGACATAAAAATAAATATTCAAACGACCATGCCAAACAGATCTCCGTATAGACCTATTTCTCAAGAAACCATATTGATTCTTATGGACACAAGCAAGGATCTTATCCTGTAATCGTTAGCAGACCAGCTTTGTCAAAAATTTGACACACACACTTGGTTAAGGAAATGGGTCTAAAATCATTAACTAGCACGAGGGCTTGCTTTTTTGGCACCAAGGTTATAAAAGATCCATTTATATTCTTCAATTGTATGGTCTCATCATGAAAATCAGCAGACTAACTTATAGAAATCCTTCTTTATAATGGGCCGAGCATTTTTTCGAAAGAGACCATTAAATCCATCAGGTCCAGGTGCTCTATCCACAGGCATATTCTTTATAACTTCATCCATTTCTTTTTCCTCAAAGGGCCTAGTTAACTCATGCAAGCCATCCACAACCTGTAGAATTCTAGGCAAATCAAACTGCATAGAGATTGGTTCAGACCTACCCATTCTGTCTTTATATTCTCTCCAAAGCAAACCAGCCATACCCTGATGATCTGTTACTTCATTTCCATCCACATCTTTCAACATAGCAATAGCATTTCTCCTATACCTCTCTCGTAGCCATGGCATGAAAAAACTTTGTATTATCTTCACCTCTGTCGTATCCAACGTATAGTACATCTTTTTTCCAATAATTACACTCGCCAAAAGCAAGCCATCCAAATGGATTTTCACAACATTCCTGAAGTTGAATTCAACTGTATACAAAGGCCTCTGCTCCTCTAAAGAGTCCAAGGAAAGAATGACATGATTACAGTTTTTTATCAGCTGTTTTAACTGAGCCAAGCTGACATGCCATTTTTTCAATTCATGTCTCAAAGTTTTCAACTTATCAGATAGTATAGCAGAACTATATTTCTTTATAGACCCTTTATCCCAAGAATTCTTGACACATTCAATAAACCCTGGCATGCTAACCCAATAATTATCAAATCTGAAGATTGAGGCTTTAGGTATATCAGTGTCAACATTCAGCACACAGGGCACATGATCAGATCCAATTTTGGCTAAAGGCAATACCATAGTATTTGGGTAATCAACAATCCAATTAGCACTGGTAAAAAACCAATCCAGCTGCTCCAAGAGTGGATCCTTCTGCATATTAGACCAAGTGTACACTCTGCCTTTGATAGGCAGCTCCAAAAGACCTAAGTGTCCAATTATCTCATTAAACAAGAACATGTCATTGACATCACCCCCAGGTTTATTCCTATTATCTTGTGATCTCATAAAATTAAAATCTCCCATGATAACCCAGTTATCCTCAGCAGGTATGTGCAAGTTATACAGCCATGACACAAAATTTCTCTCTCTTCACCTTGACAAGGTCCATACACACAAACCAAACTCCAAGAGTTATTGTTATGTTTTGAGGTGAAATTAACTTGCACACCATACCTCACTGATCGCACCAATAGACCTGAGAAAACTGAAGAGTTCCATATGACAATAATACCCCCAGAAGCTCCCACCGAGGGTGAAAAAACAAAATTATCAAACCTCTTGGGACAGAACTGCCTAATCAACTTCCAATCAAAAGATTCACATTTTGTTTCTTGCAAACATATGATATCACATTCACTTTCTTCAATTTTTGCTCTTACTTCCCTCTGTCTGTTTTCAGAATTTAAACCACGAACATTCCAACAGAACACACGCCATTTCCTTCGGGACAACTTATTCATAGACAGTAAAGAAAACAGAGCATATAAGACTGACACATAATGCCAATCACAGCCATAAACACAAACCACAGAAATAAGCCAGTGAAGTTAACCATATTTCTGACAGAGGCATTAAGGTCTTTAACAGAAATACCATACCACACACCCAAATCATGACAGCTAGCCATACTGCTGATAGCAGGAGCAAGAGCTTTAGCAAAAGCAACAACCAGCACCCACACAAGACCCCACCACAGGCCCCACACCACACTCCACAGTCTAGATTCACCTGATACATCAAAAGCAATACATAGAAAGCACCAATGACACCATATATATAACATGCACCACAGCTTATGCATCAGACTGCTTCTTCTTCTTCTCCTTCCCAGGTGCAGCTTCAAGCTGCTCCTTGCTTAACTTATCTGCAGCAATTCCCAAAGCATGTCCAACTCTTTGGAGCACTGCAATAGGAATAGCAGGTGCCTGGGCTTGACTCTCCTCATCATATCTTGCTGTTGGCTCATCCTGCCTTGGAGATTGATCCTTCTCCTCTGCTGTCACTAATAGATTCCTTGCCCTAGACTTCTTCTTAATCTTTGGCTGAACAGACAGTATTGGGGCTGGTTTATAACCATCCAAATTAAGGCAGCTCCTAGTGAATCTTCTCTCAGATGACTGCACTAGTGGAGTAGCATATTTCTTCCTACCCCTACTCTTGACAACCTCATCTTTAGATTTAACAGGAGTTTGCTCTCCCATCACTTCTATCACACCCTCATTCTCTCCACTATGCCCAGATGAACTCTCTAACTGTTTGAAGCATGCCATCATGCTACCTTCTTTCTGCAACTCAACCACTGACATAGAAGCACCAAACAACTTTGTAAGAAACCCAAATGGTGCCCTCTTCAATGCCTCTGGAACAGACCTGCTGCAGAAGTAGGGAAGCACCAAATGAAGAGCATGTGCACACAACATCTCAGGTGGCAAGACAGGGCCAAAAACTATCTGGACCATTCCAATGTTCAGCTCATTATATAAAGCTTGCATATTGTTATACTGCTGTTGTGGCTGCACCTCCAACATATTGACAGAAGAACTAGAACTATCTGAGAGATTGAGCACCATTGATTCCTGCATCTCTTGCAGCACTCCCTGATCCTCTTGCCCAACCAACACCTGCTCCTCCACCTGATTCGACAGATTCTCCTGGTGCCAGCCACCCTGTTGCCCCATCCCACCTCCTTGTTCACCTTGCATGCCCTGACCCAGATTTTCTACTGCATCCCATCCAATTTCTGGGAATTGAGGATTAACAAACATGTTGTTATTGTGCTGCTGCAACTCTCCTGGAAAAGGGTGAGGGTTCTGATACGTCCAAAACGTATCTACTTTCCCGAACACTTTTGCTATTGTTTTGCCTCTAAATTGTGTATTTTGGATGCAACTAACACGGACTAACGCTGTTTTCAGCAGAACTGCTCTGGTGTCTCGTTTTTGTGCAGAAATCCAACTTTCGGGAAAATCCTCGGAATTTATGCAGAAGGCCCTATTTTCCCAGAATAATGACGGAGCCAGAAGGACAATTGAGGTGGAGGCCCGAGGGCCCCACACCATAGGGCGGCGCGGCCCGGGGGGCCCGCGCGGCCCTGTGGTGTGGCCCCCTCGGCCGGCCTCCGACGCCCTCCTTCGGACTACTTATCGGCCTCGACCTAAAAACGCACGGAGAGAAGTCGAAGTCGCCAGAAACCCTCCAGAACGCCGCCACATCGCGAAACTCCGTCGCGGGAGCCAGAAGTCTCCGTTCCGGCACTCCGCCGGACGGGGAATTGGAGGAGATCATCGCCGCCATCACCGCCAATGCCTCTACATCAACCAGCCATGTTTCCCCCATCCATGTGTGAGTAATTCCCCGCCGTAGGCCGAGAGGGGATGGTAGGGATTGGATGAGATTGGTCATGTAATAGCATAAGATTGTTAGGGCATAGTGCCTAGTGTCCGTAATTGGTACTTTGATGATATTGTTGCAACTTGTTATGCTTAATGCTTGTCACTAGGGCCCGAGTGCCATGATCTCAGATCTGAACATGTTATTGTTTCATCGAGATATTCATTGTTTATGGTCTTACCTATAAGTTGTATACACATGTCGTCGTCCGGAACCGATGGCCCCGAAGTGACGAAATCGGGACAACCGGAGGGAATGGTAGCGATGTGAGGATCACATGTGTTCACGGAGTGTTAATGCTTTGCTCCGGTACTCTATTAAAAGGAGTACCTTAATATCCGAGTAGTTTCCCTTGAGGCCCGATCGCCACCGGCTGGTAGGACAAAAGATGTTGTGCAAGTTTCTCATTGCGAGCACGCACGACTATATATGGAACACATGCCTATTGATTGCTTTGTACTTGGACACCGTTTTATTATTATCTCGCAAATGCCCTGCTATGATTGTTACATGAGTTTCTCTCATCCATGCAACGCCCGTCATCCGTCCCCGTGCCTACGATATTTTAATCCTGCTGTTTACTAAAATCACTACTCGCTGTCTCTGTTACTCTGCTGCTATTATTTCACTACCGCTACTGCTATAAAACTGTTACTACTCGATAAACTCTTGCGAGCAAGTCTGTTTCCAGTGTGCAGCTGAATTGACAACTCCGCTCGTTAAGGCTTCCAAGTGTTCTTTGTCTCCCCTTGTGTCGAATCAATAAATTGGGTTTTACTTCCCTCGAAGACTATTGCGATCCCCTATACTTGTGGGTCATCAAGACTATTTTCTGGTGCCGTTGCCGGGGAGCATAGCTTTATTTGGAAGTTCACTTGGATTAATATTGTTCGCTGCAAATTCTCCATCATGGGTAAACCTCGCGATACTAAGATCGCCATATTACCATCCACTACAAGAAAAGGTACAATTCTGAATACCTCTGTTTGCTCTTGATTCACCATCTGTGATTGATAAACTTGTTTCACCGCCGCATGCTTCAAATGCGGGTACTTCTGCTGAATCTGAAAACTCTCATAATATTGATAATGTTTCTGCCGTGCTTGATGATAGTGGTTCATTGGGATCCTTTCTAGATGCTACAATTGCTAGGTCTAGACAAATTGAAAATACTGAAACTCCTAATGCTGCTACACCGTTAGTTCACCTGAACTTGATTATTTTAGTGATGATCCTGATGAAGATTATGTGGAGCTTAATGATGATTTTATTGAAAAATGCAATGCTACTACTGATGCAAGAAAAATTAAAAAGTTGCTTGCGGAACATGCTCGTTAGATATAAACTGTCTCCTGATCCTAAATTTGCCACATCTCCCATAAACATTAAGGATAAAGATTATGATTTTTCTCTTGATCTATCTCATATAGCTATTGTTGAGAAAACACCCTTTTATGGTACTGAAAAAGAAAGTGCTGTTGAACACATGACTGAGTTATCTACTCTAAGTAGCTTGTTTTCTGATGATGTCAAGATGCGTACTTACTTTGTTGCTAAAATCTTTCCATTCTCATTAAAGGATGACGCTAAAACTTGGTATAATAATTTGCCACCTAATTCTATTAAAAGTCCGAAAGAATTGCTTGATGTTTTCTTCCGTAAATACTTTCCTCGCTAGTGCTCAACATATTGCTTTGCGAGAGAATTTATAATTTTGACCAGGGAGATGAAGAGAAATTGCCCGAGGCTTGGGCGAGATTTTGCTCTCTTATTAGAGCTCGGCCTCGATCATGATTTGGAAAAGCATGATTTACTTGATATATTTTATAGCGGACTAACCATTGAGTCTAGGGCATACCTGGATAGTTGTGCTGGTTGTGTTTTCGGGAAAAGAACTCAGGACGACGTCTGAAGAATTATTGGCTAAAATAAGCCGGAATCATGATGATTGGACTACGCCTGAACCAACTCCAACGCCAATATTGAAGAAGAGGGTTTAATTAAATTGAATGATGAAGATATGAGGGAAGCCAAGAAGTCTCTCAAGGAGAAAGGTATTAAATCTGAAGATGTGAAGAATCTTCCTCCCATAGAAGATATATGTGAGATAATTCCCCCTTCATCCATGATTGAGGTAAACTCCCTTCAACGATTTACTAGGGAAGATATTCCGTATTCGAAACCTCCTGCACAATGCTTAGATGAGTTTGATAATTATATTGTTAAGCAAGAAAATTTTAATGTGAGAGTAGAGAATCATTTAATGGAAAATTCTCGAGCTATTAGTGAATTGCATGATATTGTGGAGAGAACCTCCAATGATGTTAAGATGCTTGTTAAACATTTCCATATGATTCAAACTCAAATTGATCAACTCACTAAAGTGCAAAATGACTTGTTAGGGAATAATTCTAAAGAGAAACATGCTAATGAAGTAACAACTAGAGGTGGTGTCTCTACCCAGGATCCTCTATATCCTGAAGGGCATCCCAAAAGAATTGAACAAGATTCTCAACGCATTGAACCTAGTGCTCATTCTAGGAAGAAAAAGAAGAAGAAACATAAAAATGTTGTAGAATCCTCTCGAACCTGCTAATGATCCTAATAGTATTTCTATTTCGATGCTGTAAACTGAAAGTGGTAATGAACATGATAATGATAATGATAATGATAAGAATGATACTCCTGATAAAGAAGAGGTTGAAGAAGAACCTGAAAAGCATGCTAAAAATAAAAAGTACACTAAAGAAGACTTTATTGCTGAGAAACATGGTAATGAAAGAGAACCTTGGGTGCAAAAGCAAATGCCTTTTCCTGCTAAGAAACTGAAATCAAAGGAAGAAGAACACTATAATAAATTTTGCGATTGGATGAAACCTCTATTCTTGCAAATCCCTTTGACTGATGCTATTAAATTGCCTCCTTATTCAAAGTATATGAAAGATATTGTTACTAACAAAAGGAAAATCCCAAATGAGGAAATTTCCACTATGCTTGCTAATTACTCTTTCAATGGCAAAGTTCCAAAGAAGTTAGGCGACCCAGGTATACCTACTATTCCTTGTTCTATTAAGAATAATTATGTTAAAACTGCTCTATGTGACTTGGGAGCCGGTGTTAGTGTTATGCCTTTTTCTCTTTATAAGAGACTTTACTTAGATAAGTTGATACCTACTGATATATCTTTGCAAATGGCTGATAAATCTACTGCTATTCCTGTTGGTATATGTGAGAATGTTCCTGTTCAAGTTACTACTAACTGCTTGATATTAACTCGATTTTGTTGTGTTGGAAATGCCTGAAGATGATAATATGTCTATTATTCTTGGGAGACCTTTTCTTAACACCGCAGGGGCTGTTATTGATTGCAATAAAGGAAAGGTTACTTTCAATGTTGATGATAGGGAGCATACCGTTTATTTTCCCAAGAGGATTGAGAAAGCGTGTGGAGTTAATACTATTTCTAATGTGAGAACTATCAAAGTGGGAACTATTGATTGTCCTATATATGAGCCTAAGGAAGAATATCAAACTCTCGTGATTGGATCCATATCAATACAATTCAAGGTAACATGATTGATTTGAGGTTTATTTCTTCTTATGCTATGTAAAATTTATTTGGTGACAAGACTTGATCAACCTTGTTAACAAATACTTTTTATATGCATAGAGGAGGTAAACAACATATCTTTCTTCCTCCACTTGCTCTAGTTGCTGTAGCACTTTTAATTTGCAAAGTTCCTTAGTTATTTGAAGATTTCAAAAATTTTCCTGGCCAGTAATAATAAACTAAATACCCAGAAATGTGCATTTTTCAAAGTTTTCAAAAATTCACAAAAATTATACCGTTGGTCCTATTTTTCGACGAGGCACCTGGGAGCACCGGAGGATGACCTGTGGGGCACCGAGAGGCGCCAAACCACGAGCCGGCACGGCCAAGGAGGTGGCCGCGCCACCATGTGGTGTGGGCCCCCCTTTGCCCCACTTTGTCATCTCTTTCTCCCAGCACCTTCTCTCTCCCGAAAAAACTCGTACCAAGTTCCTCTCTCTCGCGTTTTTGCTCCAGAGCTCCAGATTTCTCGATCTCTTTGCTCAGCCCAGATTTCCTGCTGAAATTTGGCACATTTGCTCCTTGGTATGTGACTCCTCCACCCATCCAAGTAGAATTTTGTTTGGTTGAGTATATCTTGAATATTTTGCTGCTGTAGGTAACATGTTTAGTGAGCTTGCATGCTTGTTCTAAGTGGTAGAAACTAGTTTTGATGCATGATTAGTACTCTAGCAAGTTCCTATGGTAGTTTCCCTCAATTATATGTCACCAAATCAAATTTTATATCATTTGTTAAAAATTTCAGAGAAGCTATGAAGAAGTTCAACTTTGGAGAGTTGTTCAAGAAAGGGACAACCAGCACCGGGAGGCCTTCTAGGGCCGCCACCCGGATTAGGCGATCATACAATGAAGACATCATCGCGCCTAGCTTCGCGCCCGAAGAGGACAACGGGGCTCCTAATGCTTTGTCTTTTCCATGCTATGATTTTCTTAGGAATGCAGGGATATTGGAGGATTTCTTCACCCTTGTCAACAGGGCAGGGTTAACCACCTATGTGGGCGATGAAAGGGAGCAATACTACATGCTCACCAAGATCTTCGTCGAGAGTTTCCAGTTCAACAACAAACAATATGAGCCGACGGTTGCATTCAGGATCTATGGTAATCCTGTTACTATGCAATTGGAGGATTTTTGTCGTGCATTGGATATTGTCCCTGTAGGTACAGCAAGTAGGATCGATGACAACCCCCGGGACTTGTTGGAGCTCTATCGAGGGATCACCGATGATGATTGTCGCACCATTCAGCGGGGCAAGATAAGGAACATTCAACTCCCCGCCATTAAGTATTTTGCATACTACATTGCTACTAGCATTCTTGGTAGGGAGAACACTAGCAACATTTCTAGTTACCATCTTGCTTTCTTGAATATTGCACTTACTGGTCGGACATCTTATCACCTTGGTGCTCTTATTGCTCGCCGCCGACTACCGGGGGGCCTATTTTTGGAGGAACTATCGCACTGCGCGTTTTAACATATCTAAATCTTCCTATTGATCCTAATGATGTGCCATTGGCCCCTAGGAGACTCGATATTACTGCTATGAAGAGTCATCATTTTGTTACCACTGATTCTACTTTAGATAATATGGTTTATAGAATGTTGTTTTCTGACGGGGATGAGAAAGAAATTCCTCTTCCCCAACCAGGTTTGTTCAGTATTGACAGGCAATCATGGTCGTGCACTAAGGAGGAAGTGGATGAACATTTGAAGATAAAGGACTTCCACCAGCAACATGACTCCGAGGACGCCGGGGCCTCCTACGACCACACCGTCACGTATCCGGGTGCTTCTTCTAGCACATACCCGGAATACGATCCATCTTCGACATACTACGGAGACACTACCTCATGGGATCGATGGGATTGAACTCCACTTAGGCCAAAAGCCTAAGCTTGGGGGGAGGTATACCGGCATCACTCATTCTTTGCATATTATGGTTGCTGGATACTTGTACATACTTGTTTTGTTCGTTTGAATGGTTTTCTAATGAGAGGAAGATGATATTTGGGGAAGTGCTGCCTGAAAACAGATTCTGGAACGTTACCGTAAAAATTCTCAAAAATAGCCAGAGCGTCATTTTGAGCTGCCAATTTTTGTGCAGGTTCCCCAGGTTGTTATCTAACTTTCATTAGTTGAACACTTTTCGATCTGAGCAACATAAGATTTTTGTAAAAATCGATTTCTGTACTGCTGTCAGGTTTTGGCAGATTTCTGCCATCTCGCTTTTCTGTGTTTCTTTTAGTTTGCTATTTCTTGTTTTTGCTTTGTTTCCTTCCCAAAACACAAAAAGACCAAAAATATTTCTGTTGTTTCTCTTCACCATTTGTTTGCTTTGGTTTCTTGCATTTGTTTCACTTTATTTGCTATTGCTAGTTTGCTATAAGAAAACCCAAAAGATTTTGCTTTGTTTGTTTGTTTCCTCTTGTTCTTGTTTCTAATTCGAAAACACCAAAAATATTTGCTGTTCTTCTTTGGTTTGTAAAGTTCTTTATGAGTTCAATGGTCTTCGGTGGCTGGAGCGTGGTCTTCATTTCATATTATCCAAGCTGCACAAGTGAAAAGGCAATAATGACGATCTACGACAATTGGATTGTGGTGAGAGGCTGGTATGAACTCTATTTGTTTTCATTTTTGTACATATACTCATCCACATGAGCATGCTTAGTTGGTTCATGTGAGGTATATGTTATTTGAGAAAGTCTAGTAGTTTATGATCTCTCATGATTAGCTCCAATCTATTAATATGAGTAGCATGTCATGGATGTTTGCTTGCATTGTTTTATTCATAAGTAAGTATGGCATTGTGGTATCCTCCTCTGAATAATTCATTTATATCGACTTGGCACATGCTCACGCATGCATATGACTGAACAAAAAGTCAATTAAGCCTCGATGATCTATATTGCTTGAGTTCCTGTATCACTTTTATGCCTCCGTTAATTTATTTTGCCGCAAGCATGATTATGACAGTTACTGCTCTCTTGATTTGTCGCTCCCTAGTCTATTGCTAGCCTTCACTTGTACTGAGCGGGAACGCTGCTCGTGCTTCCAAACACCTGAAAACCAAGTTGTTCCAAAAGTGTCCACCATAAATACCTATGCATGGCATTTCAAACCATTCCAAGTAAATTCTCGTGCGCTACCTTTAAAACCTTCAAAATGCTTCTCAATTTGTGTTTATGTTTCATAGCTCATGAGGAAGTATGTGGTGTTTAGCTTTCAACCTTGTCATTTACTTTTGACGGACTCTCATATGGACTAGTGGCACATCCGCTTATCCAATAATTTTGCAAAAAGAGCTGGCAATGGGATTCCCAGTCCCGAATTAATTAACTTAAATAGACACTCCTCCATGGTTTGTGATTGTTGGACGGCACCTGAAGGATTCGGTTAGCCATGGCTTGTGTAAGCAAAGGTTGGGGGGAGTGTCATCATCATAATGAAAATAAAATAAAAGGGCACTCCTTCATGGTATGAGATTGTTGGCAGGCACCCGAGGATTCGGTTAGCCATGGTTTGTGAAAGAAAGGTTGGAAGGAGTGCCAAATAAATATGCAATAATTCATGGGAGCCGCTCTTGAAAGTCCGGTTGGCGAGGTAGTTAGTGTACCCATTACCATTCGTTGACAACAACAAACACCTCTCAAAATAATTTTACTCCTGTCTTTATAAAAATGAAAAGCTCTAGCGCATGTTAATCCCTGCTTCCCTCTGCGAAGGGTCAATCTTTTACTTTTATGTTGTGTCTCCATTATTTCTTTGAGCACTATCTTGAGAGCACAACTGTCATTCTTAGTATAATATGCTTGTCTCAAAATATGATTGATTGTGGTATAACTTTGATGCATTTACCTTTTGACAATCACTACTTCTAGTCTTTCTATGAACTCCGGAGGTGCCCGGGCATTTATGTTTTGCCAACCAAATACGAGCAAGCGAGATACCACTTTATCATACTCTCTTATGAACATTGCAATCCTGCTTATATACATGATTCATGATGCTTCTTATTAATTGTTGGTACCTCTCCATGATTGGCATAGCTTTTAGATGATCTTATTTGCATGTATCTCATTATGAACTGCTTAAGTATTAGCCATAGCATGAGAATATATACATCATATGAGCAAATGTGTTCGTGAAAGTTCTTTTATCGCTCGGTTGTTAAGCTGAATTGCTTGAGGACAAGCAATAAGCTAAGCTTGGGGGAGTTGATACGTCCAAAACGTATCTACTTTCCCGAACACTTTTGCTATTGTTTTGCCTCTAAATTGTGTATTTTGGATGCAACTAACACGGACTAACGCTGTTTTCGTGCAGAACTGCTTCGGTGTCTCGTTTTTGTGCAGAAATCCAACTTTCGGGAAAATCCTCGGAATTTATGCGGAAGGCCCTATTTTCCCGAGAATAATGACGGAGCCGAAGGACAATTGAGGTGGAGGCCCGAGGGCCCCACACCATAGGGCGGCGCGGCCCGGGGGGCCCGCGCGGCCTCGTGGTGTGGCCCCTCGGCCGGCCTCCGACGCCCTCCTTCGGACTACTTATCGGCCTCGACCTAAAAACGCACGGAGAGAAGTCGAAGTCGCCAGAAACCCTCCAGAACGCCGCCACATCGCGAAACTCCGTCGCGGGAGCCAGAAGTCTCCGTTCTGGCACTCCGCCGGGACGGGGAATTGGAGGAGATCATCGCCGCCATCACCGCCAACGCCTCTACATCAACCAGCCATGTTTCCCCCATCCATGTGTGAGTAATTCCCCGTCGTAGGCCGAAGGGGATGGTAGGGATTGGATGAGATTGGTCATGTAATAGCATAAGATTGTTAGGGCATAGTGCCTAGTGTCCGTAATTGGTACTTTGATGATATTGTTGCAACTTGTTATGCTTAATGCTTGTCACTAGGGCCCGAGTGCCATGATCTCAGATCTGAACATGTTATTGTTTCATCGAGATATTCATTGTTTATGGTCTTACCTATAAGTTGTATACACATGTCGCTGTCCGGAACCGATGGCCCCGAAGTGACAGAAATCGGGACAACCGGAGGGAATGGTAGCGATGTGAGGATCACATGTGTTCACGGAGTGTTAATGCTTTGCTCCGGTACTCTATTAAAAGGAGTACCTTAATATCCAGGTAGTTTCCCTTGAGGCCCGGCTGCCACCGGCTGGTAGGACAAAAGATGTTGTGCAAGTTTCTCATTGCGAGCACGCACGACTATATATGGAACACATGCCTATTGATTGCTTTGTACTTGGACACCGTTTTATTATTATCCGCAAATGCCACTGCTATGATTGTTACATGAGTTTCTCTCATCCATGCAACGCCCGTCATCCGTCCCCGTGCCTACAGTATTTTAATCCTGCTGTTTACTAAAATCACTACTGCTGTCTACGTTACTCTGTCTGCTGTTATTTCACTCACGCTATCTGCTATAAAGCTGTTACTACTTGATAAACTCTTGCGAGCAAGTCCGTTTCCAAGTGCAGCTGAATTGACAACTCCGCTGTTAAGGCTTCCAAGTGTTCTTTGTCTCCCCTTGTGTCGAATCAATAAATTGGGTTTTACTTCCCTCGAAGACTATTGCGATCCCCTATACTTGTGGGTCATCAGGTTCCCATCAGGAGGCATCTGATCCTCATCAGCAGGCAAAGCATCCGCAAATTCAGCAGACAAGATGTAAACAGGTGCAGTCCAAAACTCCTTGACCCCTCCAACTGTTGCAAACTTGTTAAAAACAACATCACGAGGCACCAATTGGGGTGATGGGAAGGATGCATAGACTAACACTCTATCCTTGACAGGATCATTACTGTTCCAGGTATGAAACTGCCCAAAAGTAGCCACAGCATGCGCAATGTCATAGTCATTGCGATAATCTGGATGCACACCGAGCATCATCAGCCATCCACGATGAAAACCTAGTGTTGCGCGATGATTCTGTGGAGCCTCCCCAACATGCACAAACCTAAGCAGCCTATTCTGAATCTGATACTGCCCATGCTGAACCAATGCATTAACAGAGTTCGGGCTGCTCATCTCGTAGAGTCCCCCACCAAACAAGCTAGGCTGAGAAGTTACTACATTGCGCTACAGTGGTCCGATGAGGAAGTCACGTACTTGCTCTCTCCAAAGCGCCAATGCCGCCGGCGGTGGCGTCGGCTCCACCAAGGCGATGCAGTAGGAGAGGTGCCGCGCCGGAGGATCTTGCGCCGGATAGTAGAACGTGCGCGGCAGTCGGGTTGGACCTCCATCAATGATCTCATGCCCCCATGGCAGCCATGGTGTTGGATCGACCTCGAAAACCGCCATCGCCTGGGAGGAAGACGGAGCAGCCGAGACAGGGGAGGGATTAGAATTAATGTGGTCGGAGGGTTGCTGTACGGGCTCCACAGGCTTATCAACCAGAGTAGAAGTCGAATCGGCAGCCCCTGATAAGCACACCTCCTTATCAACTAGAACCCGTGCTGACGTGTTAGATTGCTTTTCCTTTCGAACCCAAATCTTTCCTTTTGATCTAGCTAAGCAATTCTTCCTGACATGACCGTAGCTGTAACACGATCTACATCTTACCTCATTTGTACAATCTTTAGTAAGATGACCCATATTAAGGCAATTACCACAGGACCAAACTTTATATGCCATATCATCAATCATATTTTCAAAATCATCAACCCCAGCCTGTACATTGCCTTGAGAACCCACCATACCACGAGATGAGCTTTCCTCCTCAACCCCTACACATTGCTGCTTGAAAGGGTATGGACTCACTGGTACAAAGGTTATATTTGGCACAGATGATGTCACAAATTCTTCAACAGGAGCCTTTTCCTTTCCCTTTACTAACTTTGGATCTTGATAGCCCAAACATGCATCATAATCAATGGAAGGAGCAAAAGAAAGTTTCTTACCAAGCCCATTAGATTTCCCCAAAATTGGCTTAGACGTAGGCTTCTTTAGAGAAGCTAGTCCATGTTGCAAAATTTTCCTTGAAGGACTAACCATGGTCCACTCCTCATCACATTCCTTCTGCCACCTCTGAAATTCCCACTTCCAATTAGGTCCACCACGACCCCAAAGATGGAAGAAACATTTAAATTTCTCACAAGAGAACTTCCTCAGTTTCAGAATATGAAAACCCACATCTTTACACGACACACAGAAGGAAAAAACTCGATCTTGTATCATAGAAGCCTTTAACTGTCCACAATACCCACCAAGAACAGCCTCCCAAGCTATGCCAACTGAATCATCCTCTAATTTAAAAGATGCACGTCCAAAAGAAACCACCATGAGAAAATTACCAGAGCGAGCTCTAGGATGAACCTCTGTGTTGAATTTAGCACGAATATCCTTAGCAAAATTAATGCCATGTGAGAAATCCAAACCCTGAAAAAGAGCTGCATGAACTGAGCTTGCCGAAGAGAAATCCTCTTGCCCTTTAAGTCCATTCACAGCTGTCTTCGTGAGTAAAGGCAATAAAGTATCATGTGAATTCTCAGCGCTGCAGACTCCCATATGAATATCATTAATAGCCCCCTCGGACATGATCACATCCACTGCCGGATTAGATTTAATTAATTTGCCCATTCGGACCACATGCTTAGAGAAATGAATTTTCGCCCCAGCATGGAACATATCCCTAGACGACATACGTTGACATCCAATGGGTGCACTCTTTGCATCAAATAACCTCAGAAAATTATCCTTGGACAAACTGAGGGAGCCATCATAGGCTTTCATATGCCCTCTATCAAGATCCTTAATTGTGGAATAAGAGATTTTCCACAACTTCACCAAATCCGTGAGATCATGAGCACTAGACTTATCGATGTTCAAATCATCATCAGATCCATTATCCTCAGGGGGGAAAGAATGCAGTGATCCACCAATGCATGAAATGTAGAGAATTCCACGACAGATCCAACTACCAGGGCATCCTCTTCCTTCCTCAGGAACTTACCAATGATAGGGGTGCCTTCCGCATCAACCAACGCGATCCATCGCTTGGCCGACCAGATATGCAGCTCACCATCCAAAAGGTTACGAACACCAGAATCCATGTCGTCGACCGACATGTAAGACACGTTCCAGAATGCCTTGGTTCAAAACTTCGCAATACACAAATACAGTAATTAGCCACCGAAACACTCGGGGGCTAGACAAATATAGAAATATGATGATTGCTTCACAATATAATCACAATTATGGGTTACAAAGAAGAGTTATCTACCAAAGGAAAATAATTAGTCATGATTCAATATGTCGTCAAGGGTAATTCTGTTTTCTTCAGGAGCAGCGCCAAGAAAATCAGCATAATGACCATCTGCAAAAGTCGGCATCCATCCGAAGAAGGTCTTCAATCATTTCTTCGGCTATAGGCGAAACCTTCGTGTTAATTCGGTCGACACCAACTCTTCGGCGCCTTACCTTCTCATGAACTTTCGCAACAACTTGGGTCAGGTCAAGCTTTGAGTGGCAGATCTGAAGCATGATAAGGGCAAATCTGGCGCCAGCTACCAGTTGAGCTCTGACAAAATCATGGATCTTGTGGGCATCCTTAAATTTCCCCATTAACTCGGGAAGAGTTTGTGGTTGAACGTTCCGAGGAAACATGGAGTTATAAACCATAGACAGGGTCCTGGTACAGAAGTCAAGGAAGTCGCGAGTTTGAGAGGCGCGATCTTGAAATCTGACAATCTGGCGGGTCCTCTCCGGGGTAGCCCAAAACAGAGAACCATGGTCAAGGGCAAGGTTAACAAGGAGGTTCGTCCTAGTATTTACCCTCTCTTCTTCGACAACAAGCATCGATAAAGGAACCTATTAAAACAACAGAGCAGTAAAACTTTAAGAGACGCAAGCATGAAGACGGAAGATATCGGAGGATGAAACAAGCATACCCGACATATCCGCACTGGCTTCATTCATTAACTCGAGCATGAAATTTTCTCGAGTAGTCGCCTTTTCAGCCTCGGAAGCGGCGATTTCCTTAGCAGCCACGGCCTCGCGAGCTTGTTGAAGTGCAATTTTTTCGGCTTCAGATGACTTACGAGACTTTTCCATCATCACAAGTGTTTGCTTCTTTGCATACTGAAGTTGCTGCCGAAGTTCATCCAATTCTTGCGGCAAGGAATCTTCGACAGGTGTAGTATCAGCAAGAGTTCTCCTTGAGCGAGAAGAAGAAGGCGAAACATTGGAAGGAGCGGAAGATGGAGTATAGTTATCAAATACCAACTGAAATTTAATAAAACAAGACAACATCAATCAACAAGCAAAGATAGAGTTTTCATTAATCTTTCGGAATAATTACAAAGGCCTTACAGTGGAGCTAATGAAGTACGTGTCGCCAAATAACTACTTTGGCGACAAGAGCAAAAGAAACAGAGAAAGAAAAACAAAGAGGCATGCAACTAGACCTCCGGCCTTGATGAGCTAGGAGTTGAAGCTGGTTTGATCCCGAGATAGGCCAAGATTTTCTTCGTGTTGGGCTTGGCTGCCTTAATCAGCGACCTCCATCTTGATTGCTCTATCTGATCGGTGTCGCCAACTTTCATCCAATCAACAGTCTGTTGGCTGTCAGCAACCAGGGCAACAGTGCTTTCGACAGCAATCTTCATATTTTCCTGACGCATCTTCAGTCCAAGGTCCTCTGATGAATTGAAGCTCTTGGCAAGGGCAAGGAAAGTCGGGGGTCCTCTTTTTTCGGGAAGAAGTAGGGGAACAGCGTCGACAATCCTGCACTAGCATTTGCCACGCCTTCACGAATTTCGGACCCATGAAGCTCCAGATAAGAAAGTGCGTCAAGGAGAGGGTCATTGACGGGATTCTCCAGATCAAACTCTTGGTTTGTTTGGTCTGCCACAGGAAACAAAACGTTGGTCAAAAACAAGAAACAGCGGTTCTCATAAAAATAGAAGGGATCAATAGTATTACTGTGAGTGCGTCGACTTTGTGATTTCAGGCGCTTGAGGATCCCCTGCTCACGAGCAGCTTGTGCAGCTTTATGCTCGTTTAAAGCAGATTCAGCATCCTCAAGTCTTTTCTGCAGTTCCTCGACACTAGCAGCTTTTGCTTTGGCTTCATCAGCCTCGGCTTTGGCTTCGCTAGCAACAAGTTCGGCTTTCTTGCGAGCCGCCTCACTTTGCTCCAGTTTTTGAGCAAGTGCGTCGGCACGTTTGTTGGCCTCTGCAAGTTTCTCTGTCGAGATAAAAAAAAGAAGAAAGATCAAAAATCGCGACAAACAACAGGAGCAAAAAGTCAGAAAGAACGGCAAGTATAAAAGTTGTTACCTTCAGTTCTGCTGGCATACTCACGGTACCCAATGAATTGGGATCCGATGCGGATAAGATCTTTGATCATGGGCTGTCAAAGAAGAACAAAGCAAGAGAAACATCGGCATGAAAAAAGAGTGAAGGCGTGAAAAAGCAAAATAGAGGAAATATAGATATCGACAAACTTACATCATCCAAGAGCAAAGTAGAAGAGCCGCCCAATTGAGGGGCAGGCTCAACAATCGTTTCAATCCTTGTCCTTTTTGGTGAAGGAGCAAGGGGGCTTGCTGGCGGAGTTGTGGTGACGACGTTTCGTTGAGGAGGCGAGGACTTCTCTCCTTCAGCTGGTGTCTCTGAAACAACTAGAGTACGTGACGAGCTTGTTCGAGCAGCCACGTCAAGAGTTGGTGGTTCTTCCTCATCATCACTGCGAACAAAAGATGACAGCATAAAAAACAAGATAGACAAAAGAACTTCGAGTACAACGATAAGAAAAAGCAAAAGATAACTTACGAACTGATGAGGGATTCAAGATATGGATCATAAGCCGCCTTTTGGTGTGAAGGATCGGCTTCTTCGGCTTTGGAGGTGCCAGAATCCTCGGCATCATTCCTTTTCCTTTTGTTCCTTGGGGAAACAGCAGGAGGAAGGGATTGCGTCGACTCGCTGGCGTCAGATTCAACTTCTTTTCATGGGAAGCCGCAGATTTGTGAGAACCTGCGACTTCACTTTCAGGAAGAGAAGAACCCTGGTTGTCTTCGGCGACGATAGCTCGTTCTTCGACTTCTCCATCCTCAGGAAGAGGAGGAAGGGAAGCCACAGTAGGATGGTTCTGCAGGAAAATAGCGACAAAAGAAAAATTAGAGAGATATCAATACAATGAGATGCAGGGAAAGTTCGGAACAAGACAAAAATTCGAGAAGACAAAATACCTCAGGGAGAGGATTGGCGGAGCTGTATGGTTCCACGCGGCAAGAGGAGGGAATAGGATCCTTCTTGTTAAGCGAGGAAATTCTTCGAATCAGCTTCTCCAAGTCCTTTACAGAAAGATCATTGGAGAGCCTGTTGGCGTCATTTTCACCAACGATACGTCCAAAGGGGATTTTTGCGAGCCTGAAGAGGCTGCACTCTAATCCTAAGGAAGTAGGCAGTGATTTGAACACCAGACAGCTCTTTGCCTCGAGTATTTTGAAGCTGATGAATACGAGACATAAGTGCTTCTGTCGCCGTTTTCTCTTCTTCGGAAGCTTCAGCATCCCAGGAGCGGCGGCGCAGAATTTTGGCACTTCCGTCGAAAGGGACTATGTTGTGCTCAACAGAATTGGCACTTTCTTCGTGTATGTAGAGCCACCTTTTGCGCCACCCTTGGACAGAATCAGGAAATTTGACGTCGAAGTAATCAACGTCAGATCGGACACAGATAACAACGCCGCCTATGTTATAGGTGGCGTTGTGGGAGCCATTGCGGCGGAGGCAGAAAATGCGTTTCCACAGAGCCCAGTTAGGAGGGACTCCAAGGAAGCACTCGCAAAGAGTGATAAAAATGGAGACATGGAGGATGGAATTGGGGGTCAACTGGTGCAGCTGAATCCCATAAACAAAAAGAAGGCCGCGGAGGAAATCGTGAATTGGGGCAGAAAGGCCGCGGATGAGGTGATCAACGAAACTAACCCGGTACTCCATTGGAGGGGTTGGGTAGCTTTCTTCGCTGGGAAAGCGGATGGCATCCTCTTTCTTCATCAGGCCTAGCCTCTTCAACATGTTGACGTCTTGATTGGAGATTTTAGATCTCTCCCACTCAAGATCTTCAGCGGCCATCTTGGACTCTGGAGTACTGTGGCGAGTGAGTCGCGTGCGCGGTGGCATCAACGGCACTGGAAAAGCAAAGTTCGTGCGTGTGTAAGATCAAAGAGAGTTGGGCGCAGTGGAAGTTTTTGCAAAGAGGAACAGATGTGCGGCGCAAACGAAGGTGCGAACGGAGGTTGAAGAAAGGTTTATATAGGAATTGGGCGAAGCAATGCACCGTTGGATGAAGAAATCGTGTGGTGAAAAAAGATCTTGTAGATAAAGGGTAAAAAGGTATTTTTACTGAGATGGAATAGAACAGGCGTTACAGTACGTGCGCCAGGAAAAGCGGAGGACGTGTGTCCCCCACTTGCACGACGTGTCAACGTGGTGGAAACAATGGACCCACAAGGCAGAAAAATCACGACTATTAACAGAGATGAAGTAAATTTGACTAAGGGAAGCATGCCGACAAGAAAAATAAAAGAAGATTGGCGACAGGAGAAGTTATTGAATACTTCGGGAGCCTTTGATCAAATACAAGTTTTTGCCCAAATGCTCGGGGGCTACTTCGACAAAAGTAAAATTTCGAGTATGGCAATATAGAAATTGTGGGAGCCTACAACCAAGCACAAGTCCTTGGCTGTAGCCTCGGGGCTACTCCCATCGGGAGCGCTGTTCGCGCACCCGAGAGATGAAAAGAAGATCATATCGAGAAATAATGACAATATAGCGACAAGGTGGACTAAAATGTTGAGCCTACAACCAAGCACAAGTCCTTGGTTGTAGCCTCGGGGGCTACTCCCATCGGGAACGCTGTTCGCGTGCCCGATGAAATTAAAAAAGAAAGATAGAAAAGCAAAAGAGTATATTTCGAGTTATAACTAACTCTACATATACTCCCATCGGGAGAGCAATATAAGTCATCTTTGACTCGATAAAATGTGCCATTCCAACAGCCGGAAAAGCACTCGACAATATATTCTCAGAACGCCAAAGTTGCGATCAATTTCTGAATGCCGCAAATTTGCGAAGGTAAGACCCCAGATCCGTTCTGCTGGGCGTGGCATCGCCGAAGACTCCGCTCTGCTACTTTTATCCGTATCAACAGATACGAAGAAAAATCCTAACGGACGCGTTAGGTACTCGATAAATTTAACTGGGACTCGACAGAATGGTAAGACCTTAAGCGGCACCTCGTCGAAGTTTACACCAGTATCCCGAGATCATGTCCAGGGACGTGATCTTGAAGTAGGTTTTTGCGGATTGCCACTAGAGCAGCTTAACTAGTACCTGATCCGTCGATGAACTAGCCCCAACTACCATTATCCCTGTACAATATAGAATTTTATGTGAAGAAATATAAAAAAGTTGAAGATGTCGAATAAAAATAAACAGTGGAGATTTTCCCTGACTCTACGATTCAAGCAAAATCTCGGGGGCTACTGACATAGGCATCCCAAATGGGCCTGCCGAAGATAGTACTCGGGGTTTACTGAAGGCCCACTACCCGAAGAATAAGAAGATTCGGGAGCCCAAGATATATTAAGGAAAGTTAGAGTTGTAATAGAAAGTGTTATTTGTAATCCGGCGGGATGAGTTAGAAACCGTCCCGGACTCGTAACTTGTACAAAACGAAACCCTCGGCTCCGCCTCCTATATAAAGGGGGAGTCGAGGGACGAAGAGATCATCGAATCATTGTTTACAAACCCTAGTTTTCATAATCGTCGAGTACTTTTCGGCTGAAACCTTCGAGATCTACTTGCCCTCTACTTCCAACTAAACCCTAGCCTACAATCCATAGGCATTGACAAGTTGATACCTTGTCAA